>NW_022589755.1:5585632-5594487 GCF_004348235.1 Phoca vitulina | reverse complement strand
GTCATGATCCCAGGGTCCTGGGATCGAGCCCTGCATCGGGCTCCCTGCTCTGCAGGAAGCCTGCTTCTCCCTCTCCCACTCCCCCCGCTTGTGTTCCCTCTCTCACTGTGTCTCTCTCTGTCAAATAAATAAATAAAATCTTAAAAAAAAAAAAAGAAGAAGAAGAGCCTTTGTGTAATCCGGGTTAATCACCTCATCTCAAGATCTTTAATGACATCTGCAAAGTCCCCAAGTAAGATCATAAATTCACAGGACATCTTTGCTGGGGGGCATTATTTTGTCTACCGCAAAAATCACATGACAAGTTAGTGATTCACTTGTTCATGGTGTCCGTCTCCTCCACCGGAACATCAGCTCCTCCATGAGGACAAAACATCCCTGCCCAGGTCGCCCTTGCATCGCCAGGGCCAAGAACAATGAATGCCTGGAACGTGGTAGGTAGTCAGCAAATACTCACCAAGTGAACAAATGCCCTCAAGAAGGAAAGAAGTAATGCCCTTACTAACCATTGATATCCAGTAACAGAAACAATTTCCAAACTGATTTTACACTGATTAAGAGACGGACTCTGGAACCCAGACTGTCAGGGTTCAAATCCCGGCTCTGCCATTCACTAGCCAGGTGACTGTGGGCACATTACCAAGTCTCTCTGTGCCTCTGTTTCTTATCTGTGAAATGGGAATAACTATATTACTTGTCTCACAGAATATTGGGAAGTTTCCAAATAACACCGAGCCTGGCACAATGGGAAGTACTTCATAAGTGTTCACTTTTGTTGTTAGTATTACTTTGCAAATATCTGAAACAGTGTTTCACAAAATGTGATGCTAACCCAAAGACAGGAGGTTTCTGTGTAGTTCAAAATAGATACAAACAAATTCAGGGGATGCCTGGGTAGCTCAGTCAGTTAAGCATCTGCCTTGGGCTCAGATCCTGATCCCAGCATCCTGGGATCCGAGTAAGGCTCCCTGATCTGCAGAGAGTCTGCTTCTCCCACTTCCTCTGCCCCTCCCTTAAAATAAAATTTTAAAGATTTTATTTATTTATTTGAGAGAGAGAGATAAAATCTTTAAAAAAAAATTCAGCAACATCTTGGAGGGTTCTTACGGTACTCGCGTTGGCCATCAGGAACTCACGAAGTGAGAAAATATAGTACATAGAACTCAATCAAAAACCGAATCTTGGGGCGCCTGGGTGGCTCAGTCGTTAAGCGTCTGCCTTAGGCTCAGGTCATGATCCCAGGGTCCTGGGATCAAGCCCCGCATCGGGCTCCTCGCTCTGCAGGAAGCCTGCTTCTCCCTCTCCCACTCCCCCTGCTTGTGTTCCCTCTCTCACTGTATCTATCTCTGTCAAATGAATAAATAAAATCTTAAAAAAAAAACAAAAACAAAAACCGAATCTTGACTTCACCACCCTGGCTTAGCAAATTCAGCTGCCAGTTTGTTCCTTATTAGGAACATATGAAATCCACTCTTGAACAAAAAAGTCTTGTTCAAGTGTGTGTTGGTGGTTAGATATCCCATATAAGTGTAATCATGCAGTATTTCTGGGACTGGCTTATTTCAGTTAACACAATGCCCCTCAGGTTCATCCATGTTTCACATATGTCAGGATTTCCTTTTTTAAAGCTGAATAATATTCTATTATGTGAATATACTATATTTTCTTTATCTATTCATCTGTTGATGGACACTTGGGTTGTTTTCACACACAAATAAATGTCTCTAGGACACTCTGATTTCAATTCCTTTGAATAAATAACCAGCAGTGAGATAGCTCATCATACAGTAACTCTACTTTTAATTTTTTGAGAAACCGCCACACTGTTTGCCACCGCAGTTGCACCATTTATGTTCCCACCAGCAGTGAACAAGCGTTCCAATATCTCCACATCCTCACCAACCCTTCTCATCTCTGTTTTTGTCTTTGTTTTCATAATCGCCATCCTAACGGGTGTGAGGTGATATCTCCCTATGGTTTTGATCTCCGTTTCCCCGATGATTAGTGACATTGATCATGGTTTCATATACCTGGTGGTCATTTCTATGTCTTCTTTGGAGAAATGTCTATTCTAGTCCTTTGCCCATTTGTAAATCAGGTTATTTGTGTTTTTGTTTTGTTTTGTTGCTTTTTGTTGGTTTTTGCTATTGAGGAACTGAAGGTCCTCATATAGTTTGGATATTAACCCCTTATCAATTGTATGGTCTACCAGTGTTTGCTCAAACTCCGTAGGTCACCTGTCACTGGAGATGGTTCCCTTTGCTGGGCAGAAAAGTTTTAGTTTGATGTGATTCCACCTGCCTATTTTTTGTCTATTTTTTGTTTGTTTGCCTGTGTTTTGGTGTCATATTCAAGAAATCATTGCCAAGATCAGTGTCATGAAGATTCTTCCCCCCTATTTTCTTCCAGGAGTTGGACAGGTTCAGGTCTTCTGTTTAAACCTTTAATCCATTTTTTTTTTAAGATTTTATTTATTTGAGACAGAGAGAGAGAGAGAACAAGCAGGGAGGAAGATCAGAGGGATAGGGAAAAGCAGACTCCCCGCTGAGCAGGGAGCCCAACTCAGGACTTGATTCCAGCTTCCTGAGATCATGACTGAGCCAAAGGCAAGTGCTTAACCGACTGAGCCACCCAGGTGCCTCTCTTTAATCCATTTTGAGTTGATTTTTGTGTAGTGTGTAAGATAGCGATCCAATTTCATTCCTTTGCATGTGGATATCCAATTCTCCCCACACCATTTGTCGGAAAGGCTGTCCTTTCCCCGTTGTGTATTCTTGGCACCCTTGTCTAAGATCAGTTGACCACATATGTGTGAGTTTATTCTGGGCTCTCAATTCTGGGCATTTTTTAAAAAATATGTCATTTATTTATTTGAGAAAGAGAACAGAGTGAGAGAGAGAGAGAGAGCTCGAGCAGGGGAGTGAGGGGCAGAGGGAGAGGGACAAGCAGACTCCCCACTGAGCAGGGAGCCCAATGCGATGCAGGGCTCAATCCCAGGACCCCAGGATCATGACCTGAGCTGAAGGCAGACACTTAACCGTCTGAGCCACTCAGGCGCCCCCTGGGCATTTTTTTTTTTTTTTTTTTAATTGTCCACCAGCATTGATGGATCAGATTTCAAGCTTCTGTTGAAAAGTCAACATCGAGTCTGCATTTCCAGGGACATTATCCATCAGCAGTAGGCTCTGAGTGGCCACCGCCCTGGGGGCAGTCTGCGGGTTCCCTGGCCCACACCCAAAGGCTTCCCGCATTTACATTACCTGCCTGGCCCTAGGAGGCAGCAGAGTTCGTGACCCCAGTGGAGAAAAAAAGAGGACACATGGATACAGAAAGACTCAGACATAAAGAGATCAGAGAAATCGAGCCACTAAACACAGTAATGGTCATACACTGACATCAGGGTCACAGAGCACCTCCATATAAACCTACTTCTAGATTATACAGACAGTTCTTACTTGGTACTATTCTAGGCTCCTCACAATGTTAACTGGCGTAATCTCCTCAACATCCTCTGAAATAGAAGCCGTTATCGTCCCTACTGTACAGATGATAAAATGAAGCACAGAGAAGCTAAGAGCTGTTTGTGGGCGACCAAGCTGGTAAGTGGTAGAGCTGGGATCTGAACCCTCAGCCCCACGCCGTCCCCACTGTGTGTTCCTAACCACTAGGCAACACTGCCTCCTTGTGGAGCTGGAGACACACACAGGGAGAGAGAGGCTGTGGGGGTAAGGGACAAAGAAGGGGCCCCAAGTTCCCTGGGGTGGGTCACTGTGGGCCCCAGCACCCAGTTCTGGAGCTAGACAGGGGACAGACGGGCAGGTGTATCCCAGGTGGTGGCAGGAAGAGGAGGCCACCTGAGCTTTGCCCCTGGTGGGCTCAGGTCCTGATCCTGATCTTGGGTCTCTCAGGTTCTAAAGGGAAGGGCTAAGAGTGTGGCCTCTGGGGTCAGACCCGCTCCTGTGAGACCCTGGGCAAGAGACTGAGTATTTCTGCCTCAGAGCTCAGCCACCATAACCTCCAACTATTGCTACCAATGTAATGATTTAATAAGTTGGAGAAATCGGGGAGCCTGGGTGGCTCAGTTGGCTAAGCATCAGACTCTTGATTTTGGCTCAAGTCATGATCTCAGGGTCGTGAGATTGAGCCCCTTCCCTCTGCCCCCCCCCCCGCCCCCATCAGGCTTCATGCTGGGCGTGGAGCCTACTTAGGATTCTCGCTCTCCCTCTGCCTCTCCCCTCCCTTTCTCTCTAAAAAGAAAAAGAAAAAGAAATAGCCAGGTTTGAACCCAGAGAGACTTGCATGAGAATCTGTCCGTGTGTGTGTGTGTGTGTGTGTGTGTGTGTGTAAAACATCATTTCTACTTAATTTTTTGAATAGGTACTATTTCTACATGGTACAAAAATAAAGTATGTTTATTTAAGAGTATAGAGTAATAAATCATGACCATATCCCCCTTCTGTTCTGTCCTCCCCCTTCTTCAGCTAGAATACGTTACTTGGGCCATTTTCAAAGGTTTCGTTGCGCATAAATAGGTAAGTGCAAAGTTGTGTTCTTATTTCTCTCTTGTCTTTAGCCACGGGGCTGGGCTCCCAGCAAAGTAAGGCGTCTCCTGGTGTTCAGAACACTTGGTTAATTCTTTTTCTTGTTATAAGCACGGAAGACCTGCAACGCCTGGGTAGTTTCAAGGTTTGTGAAATACTGTTTAGATAATTACATAAGTTATAAAACAATGACTGGTGTGAAATTTACAGATGAATCATAATTATATCTGTGGCTATAAAGCTTTCTGTTGGAAGTCTTTCAGTCTGGGAGAATTTAGTGGGAGGCATTTTTTTCCCCTCCCCCAGGGACCTTGTTATTCATTTTGGCCAGCTTAGAGCTGACCAGAAAAGAAACTGAAAGGAGGGCAAATAAGACCCAGATGAAAGGTGCATATAGGGAGATCTACGACCATGATGACTAAAGCTCATTGAGCACTTCCAGTGTGCCAGACGCAGTTTTTAGTATAACGTTTTATTTTGAAGTCGTTCAAGAGTCGCAAGGAGCCACAAAGAAGTACAGAGAATTCTCAAGTAGCCCTCAGCCAGTTTCCCTCAATCACATCTCTCATAACCATAGTACTTTGTCAAAACCAGAAAGCTGACTTTGCTACGATAGTAAGTGGGGCACAGATCTTACTTGAATTTCATCATTTCTAACATCTCCTTCTCTGACTCTCCCATCACCATCATCAGGATACACAGCTGTTGCATCACCAGGAAGAAAAGGGTCTCGTGCTATCCCTTAGGGACCACACCCTTCCCCCCACCCTCAAGCCCTGACAACCACTGGTCTGTTCTCTGTCGCTAGAATTCTGCGACTTTGAGAATGTTATATAAATGGGATCATACAGTGTGTACCCGCTCATGGTAATGCCCTGGAGATCCATCCAGGTTGTTACATGTATCAATTGTCTGTTCCTTTTATAAGCATTTAAAAAAATACTTTGTGTATATCTAATCACTGACCTTCACAAAAGCCTGAAGGTTGTAGGTTCTGTTAATATTCTTCTTTGCAGATGGAAAAACTGAGGGCAGAGAAGTGAAGTGACTTGTCTAAAGGCACGGAGCAGGTAAGTGGTAGAGCTGAGATTTGAACCCAGGCAGCCTGACTCGAGGGACGCTCATAGAAACAAAACAAAACACAACAAAACACCCACCCACACACTTAGTACTAACGAAGCTTGATTTTTTCAAAAAGATTTTATTTATTTTTTATTTGTCAGAGAGAAAGCAAGCACAAGCAGGGGGAGTGGCAGGCAGAGGGAGAAGCAGGCTTCCCGCTGAGCAGGGAGCCCGATGCGGGGCTCGATCCCGGGACCCTGGGATCACGACCCGAGCCGAAGGCAGACGCTTAACTGAATGAACCACCCAGACGTCCCAGCTGATGAAACTTGATACCTTCTTTTCCTTTTTATATAATCGAAGACCCCCCTAATCCCACTTATGGATATATATTCAAAAGAATTGAGAGCAGGGTCTGGAAAAGATATTTGCACGTTCCTGTTCATAGAAGCATTATGGACGACAGCCAGAAGGTGAAAACAACCCATTGATGGATGAATGGATAAACAAAATGTGATGTATCCATAAAATGGAACATTATTCAGCCTTTAAAAAGGATATCCTCTCACATGCTACATACGGATGAACCTTAAGGGCATTATGTGAAGTGAGATAAGCCAGTCACAAAAAGACAAGTATTAATAGATATCTAAAATAGTTAAATTCAAACAGACAAAATAGAACATTGGCTTCTGGAGGGCGGGCAAGGAGAGGGGGATGGGGAGTTAAAATGTGCAATGGATACAGAGTTTCAGTTTTACAAGATGAAAAAGCTCTGGAGACAATGTGAATGAGCAAAAACATGAATGGACTTGACGCTACTGAACTGTACTGTTAAAAATGGATAAGATGGGGAAAAATGGGTAAGATGGTAAATTTCACGGTCTGTGTTTTTTACCGCAATTAAAAATAAAATGTTAAAGAAGACTCCCCTGATGCTTGAGTTGGTTACAAAGTTTGTGACACACCATTTAGTCAGCTGCATAAGTTATAAAACAATGACTAAGTGTGAAAATTAGTAATGACTCTCTTAATTGTTATCAGCGGAGGTAAATGATACAGCCCTGAAGCTCCCTGGCTTATTTCTTAAGGTGCATTGTTTTAAAAAGCTATTAAAATTCACCACAGACTCCTAATTGTGGAGATGAACAATTTCACTCTTCTTTGCCTATTGCCCCGGAGGAGTGTTTGGTGGAGTGATTTCCTGACAATTTTTTTCTTGAAACCCAAGCCCAAACACAAAGCTTTGTTGGGTATTATGTTCAATTATCCTTGAAACAACCCCTTGAGGTTGTACTCTTTTTCTTGCTATTTCACACACATCCATTACATAGCAGAGCTAGGGTTGGGATCAGGCGCTTTGGCTCCCGCAAGGTTGTACGCTTACCATTCTGCTATCTTGCCTCACGGAGGAAAATGTCGACAATGGTTTTCTCTGGCTGGTGAGACCGCAGGGCGGTTTCATTTCCTTCATTCGTGCACCTCAGTGTTCCTCAAAGTAACTGGCCAGTCTCTCGCACTCACATAACCCCCACACATGGAGATGCACAGCTCCCAGAGCCAAGATCAGAGGGAACACGCCTCTTCCTTCTGTACCATTTCCAGAGGTCTCTGGGATGGCACCTGCACTGAATGTTCTCTATCCCTTTGCTCCCAACAGAATGGAACATGATAAGCTCCAAATGGTCAAATCCAGCCTAAGCAGCAAGGAAAGAAAACCTAAAGCCATGTGCTTATGTGCACAATGGCACATAATGAGAACATGTAGGAGAAAAAAGGTGCACAAGTGCCTTTGAGAACTTCACAGCACTGCCGGGGCGCCCGGGTGGCTCAGTCGTTGAGCATCTGCCTTCGGCTCAGGTCATGATCCCGGGGTCCTGGGATCAAGCCCCGTATCGGGCTCCCTGCTCCGCGGGAAGCCTGCTTCTCCCTCTCCCACTCCCCCTGCTTGTGTTCCCTCTCTCGCTGTGTCTCTCTCTGTCAAATAAATAAAGTCTTAAATAAATAAATAAATAAATAAATAAATAAATAAATAAATAAATAAAATCTTAAAAAAAAAAAGAACACAGCACTGGTGTGGGCGTTCTCCTTTGTGGAAAAGATGAAGTAAACAGTTAAAAAATACAGTCTGGAGTGCCTGGCTGGCTCAGTTGGTGGAGCATGCCACACTTGATCTCGGGGTCATGAGTTTGAGCCCCACGTTGGGGGCAGAGTTTACTTAATTAAAAAAAATTAAAAATATATATTTTCTAATCAGCTATGAAGGTTTGAAGAAAAACAGCAGCAACAACACAACACAACAATTTTGCCCGGTGGCACAAGTTCCTGGTTAAGCTGAGTGTACTCATATGCAATAGCTTGTCCTCACAGAATTAACTCCTGGATGGTTTATTTGCTGGAAGCTCCCTGGTGACCATAGGTTTCTTACGATCATCTACAAGATAGGAACCATTAATGAAGATGACGCTATGTAAACTGTGTCAACGTGTTTGTTCTGGATAAATTAGAGCTGTTAGAGTGACTGTTTTAGAATATTTTGTGTTTTCTGAAAGTTAAGAGCCATGTTTTCGGGTAGCAAGCAAGTGAAGAGAGGCTCAAGGTCCTCAACAATTCGAGAAATGCAAGTTTAATATGCAGGGTATTATTTTACACCGATTAGATTGCAGGGGAAGCTGGGTCATGCTAAGAAGCAGCAGTAACCTGAACTCCAGGGATCCTTGGGTTCTGTTCATGGAATGTGGAGGACAAAGCCACTCAAGGCTCTTCTTGGTCAGATTAACCGTATGCCCACGCTATCACCCAGCACATCCACTCCTCGGTTTAGATGCTGTATTAGTCACCAGCTGCTAGGTAGCAATTTGCCCCAAATGTATCAGTTTAATACAACAAGCTTAAAAAAAAATAATCTTACACAGTTTCTGAGGATCAGGAATCTAAGAGCAGCTACCTGGGTGGTTCTAGCTCAGGGTGTCTCACTAGATTATAGTCAAGATGTCAACCAGGGCTGCGGTCACCTGCAGGTTCCACTGGCGCTGGACGGTCTCCTTCCTGGGGGGGTCACTCCAGTGACTGTTGGCTGGAGGCCTCAGTTCTTCACCTTGCGAACTTCACCATGTGGGCTGTGGAGTGTCCTCACGACATGGGCGGTTAGCTTCCCCCAGAGCAAGTGAGCTGAGAGGGAGGGGAACAGAGGGTGAGAGAGAGGGAGGGAGGGCAGGAGGGAAAGAGAGGGTGAGAGAGAGAGGGAAGGAG
>NW_022589755.1:5571649-5585622 GCF_004348235.1 Phoca vitulina | reverse complement strand
GGAAGGAGAGAGAGAGGGTGAGAGACAGGGGAGGGAGGGCAGGAGGGAAAGAGAGGGTGAGAGAGAGAGAGAGGGAGGGCAGGAGGGAAAGAGAGGAAGGAGGGAGAGAGGCAGCGCCTTTTATGACCTACTAACATACACTGTCACTTCTGCCACATTCTGTTCATGAGAAGTGAGTAAGTCCAACCTACACTCAAAGAGAAGGGAATTCAGTTCCAACTTTTGGAGAGAAGAGTGTTGAGAAGTTGTGGATATATTTTGAATCTCCACAGATCCCAAAGGAATTGTCACACAGATTCTAAGGGGACACTTACAAAGCAGTGTTCATGGAAGTGAGGAGCTGGAGGCAATCTCGGTGTCCATCCCTGGGGTAGTGGATGAGAGGGTGTGGTGGGTGCCCCCCCCGCCCCGCCTGTGGGGAACGATGCACTAGTTAAAAACAGCAGATTAGGTGTATATATATCAATCATGGATGGATTTTTTTTTTAAAGGTTTTATTTATTTATTTGACAGAGCGAGACACAGCGAGAGAGGGAACACAGCAGGGGGAGTGGGAGAGGCAGAAGCAGGCTCCCCGCCGAGCAGGGAGCCCGACGCGGGGCTCGATCCCAGACCCTGGGATCATGACCTGAGCTGAAGGCAGACGCTTAGCGACTGAGCTACCCAGGCACCCCAATCATGGATGAATCTTAAGAGAACAGTCTTGAGTGCAAAAAAAAAATTAAGGTGTGATTTGGGGCATATAACCAATATCATTTACATGCATTAAAAACATATGCACAAAAAGGGTGTCTGGGTGGCTCAGTTGGTTAAGCATCTAACTTTGGCTCAGGTCATGATCCTGGGGTTCTGGGATCGAGCCCCAAACCCCACATTGACTCACTGCTCAGTGGGGAGCCTCCTTCTCCCTCTCCCACTCCCTATCTTGTGCTCTGTCTCTCTCTCTCTGTCAAATAAATAAATAAAATCTTATAAAAAACAACAAACATATGCACAAGAGACACCAGGCTGGCTTAGTCGATGGAGTGTGTGCTCCTGATCTTGAGGGTTGTGAGTTCAAGCCCCACATTGGGTGTAGACATTTCTTAAAAATAAAATCTTAAAAAAAAAAAAAAAAGCATATGCACAACCCAAAAATCCTTACACATTTTGTAAATGTGTAATAAATAGAATTTGGCTGGTTTCAGTCCCCTGTTCTTGGGAAATAAGCTCTAAACCTTTGGAGTGATAGAAGTGTCTTTTTTATAGGGCAGGCCCCCAGGGTCACACTTGAAAGACCGACCATGTGATTAGAAGGTTGGGGCTTTGGGCCACTTGATATCAGCCTAGGGAGGAAAGAAGACTGGACTGAGTTCAATCACATGGTCCATGATTCGATCAACCACGCATCTGTAATGAAACCCCAATAAAAACTCTGGACTCCAAAGCTCTGATGAGCTTACTGGTTATCAACACACACACACACACACACACACACACACACACTGATGTGCTGGGAGGGTGACAAGTCCTGAGGACACAGAGATGTTTGGGACCTTCCTAGACCTCACTTTATGCATCTTTTCATTTGGCCTGATTTGTATTCTTCATAATAGAACTGTAATCATAGCCCTTCCTGAGTTCCGTGGCTGTGATTTGTTAAGCTGGAGGGAGTCTATGGGGACTCCAAGTTTGTAGCTAGCTGGGCTCAAGTGGGGGTGACCCTGTGGACCCCCCAAATTGCAGCTGGTGTCTGAAACAAGGGTAATCTCATGAAGAACTGTGCCCTCAGATTCAGTAGTTTGGCACACTCATGGCAATAAGAAACATGAAAGACACAAAGATATGAATGAAACATAAGAGGATGGTTACCTGCGGGAAAGCTCATAAGAGCAGGAGTTGGGGGGAAAGAGGGTCTTGAGCATAAACATAAGCATGCACCAAAAACCTCAGTAATCAAGAATAAATATTATTTTAATGCAATGTTTTAAAAACTCAAAATTAATGCAACAATCTATGGTGAACTAAGTACCAAGATTTAAAATAAAGACAGCATCCAGCGGGACTGGGGATTAGGGCGAGGCATGTGAATCATACTGTGCAGCCAGATCCCTGTGTGGACTTGTTTGTGTTCATTTTGACTTTTTAAAATATTGTTTTTCTTGATTTCTGAGGTTTTTGGCTACTCCTTAAATTTTGCTCCTGAGGCAAAATACCTCATTTGCCTCTAGTTTTGACTCAGAGGAGGAAGGGAATAAGAACAAGGGATGGGGGAAAAATGGATTGAAGAAATTATATAATAAAATAAGATAATATAATAAAACAAGAAAGAGACCTTGATAACAATGTGTCAGCAAAGGTGTCATATGATGAACACAACCTCTTTTACCTTTGGTCTAAATTAAAAATAAATAATAAACCATACTTGATAGAGAATCTTGAGTTTGCTCTACAATCCAAGAGAATTTAACTCACTGATTTATGGACCCACTGGATTTACTCAATCAATGTGTGTGTCTAGGAAGTGTTCTTTATTAGGATTTTTCATTTTTGCAAATTTTCTCTTTCTCCTTCTCCCCCTCCTCCTCTTTCTCCTCCTCCTTCTCCTTCTTCTTTGCAAGTGAAACAAAAAGCGATTATAGACAATTTATTAAAAAAAAAGAAAAAGCAAACACTCTCCTTTTAAGTTCCCCAAGGAACTCCTCCAACTCAGGCCTCATCTGGGGCATGGGGCAGAGGAGTGCTGCTTCACTAGGCTGGAAAGTGGGGCACTAACAGGGGCCAGACCATGCCAGCCCCTGAAGGCTCTGGTGACAAGTTTGGGCTTTATCCTAAAAGTAGTGAGAAGCCATCACTGGTGTTTAAACAGAAAAGGGACTTCAGTCAAGTCCTCCCCTGGTCCCCATGAGTAGTTCTAGGCCTGCCATCTACAGCACCTCAGAATCCTAATGTCACCTGAAGGGACACACTTTTCGATTTCCACACAAAATGTTGGTCCAGGCAGTCCCAAGTGTAGGAAGCTCATGGATGGTGGGGTTTGCCAACAAAGGTCATCTTCCAAGTAAGGACTTCAGCCTTGAACTTTCAGCATGCTGGCTCCTGAAAGACCCTTGAAGTCTCCCATCCCCCTTCTAGCTGCACTGCTCACTCCTCTTTCCTCTTCCTTGTCACATCTCTCCTCCTCCACCTTTACCTCCTAGACATCCACCCAGGGACCCTGAGTTCTTCTCACTATTTAGCCGAGTGATCCAGCTTCTTCCATCCCCACCACCAAACTCCACCACAAGCCCTACTCAGCCTGATAGTCCCTGCCCCAGACCTGCAGAATAGGAGGTGCCTCCTTCCCTGTAAACAGTGCTAATCCTCCTCTGTTTTCTGTGGGAGAACAGACGAGGGGTAGAGCAGGGCAAAGTAATGCAGAGACCAGCGCGGGGAAGCGGAGAGAGTGTTTGCAATAGTCCAGTGTGTCACCCACACATCCTAGAGCATCCCCTGACAACCCCAAGACTCCCTCCCTTGCTGCTTCATCTGCGATCTCAGTTACCTCCTAGAGAAGCCTCTCCTGACCAGCCAGTGGGGACTAACACCCCCACCCCCACCGCCAGCACCCTCTATCTTCTTACCCAGCTTGCTTTATTCACCTTCATAGTATTTAATGTTCCCAATATTACGTACTTATTCATGGTCTTTCTCCTCCTCTAGAAAAAAAAAAAAAAGCTACACAAAAACAGACTTTCTCCAGCTTATTCAGTGCTATGATCTGGAAACCTAGAACAGTGCTTGGAACATAGTAGGTGCTCAGTAAGTGTTTGTTGAATGAATAAATGAATGTCCAGGGGAGAAAGGAGAGCAGCTCCGGCTAAGGTGGTGGCAATTAAGATGGGGAAGAAATCAGTTACTGCAATTCAACTAGACATATGTCTGATTTCCCCTCAACACTTCAATTATGAACATTTTCAAACACATAGCAAAGTCAGAAGAGATTTGCAGCATACCCATATACCTGATACCTACATTCCACCATTCACAATTTGCTATACTTGCTTTATCACATGTCTGTTGATCCATCCATCCATCCATCCATCCATCTGACTGCCCATCCATCTGTTCAACTACTTTTGATGCATTTCATAGTAGGTCACAAACATCAGTACACTTCATCCTAAACTCTCAAACACATGTCATGTACTACAACTCAAACTTAATGTTTCTTTTCTAAGGTAAAATTCACATACAATGAATTGCACAAAATATAAGTGGTACTTTTCAGTGAGTTTTGACCAAACCCCTCACAGAGCGCAGAACGTTCAGTTCTGCCTGTCCTCCACCCCAAGAGGCAAGCAGCGTTCTGATTTCTGCCCACCACAGAGTTGCTTTGCTTGTTCTGGAACATCCTATAAATGGAGACGTAAGTGTGTACTTTTTTGTGTAAGACTCCTTTCATCTTGAGTTCCCTCATATAGCAGTCATTTGTTCTTAGTGATTGCTGAGGCATATCCCATTGTTTGAGTACGCCACAGTTGGTTTATCCTTTCTCCTGTTGATGGACACCTAGGTTGTTTCCAGTTCGGGGCTCTTACAAATAAAGCTACTGTGAACATTTGTGTAAAAGTCTTTGTGCGGACATGTGCTTTCTTTTCTCCTAGAGGAATACCTACCAGGGAGACTGCTAGGCACAGAGTAGATCATGTGTTGTAAGAAGCCGCCCAATCTTTCTCCAGAGTGGCTATACCATTTTACACTAACAGCAACAATGTGTGGGAGTTGGGGTTGCTCTACATCTCATCTGCTACACTTAGGAGTTTGGAGGGATTTAAAAAATTGTTTTATCCAATCTGATGGGTGTGTACAAGTGTCTCATTGCAGTTTTAAGCTGCATTTCTCTTGTGACCAAAGAAGTTGAGCATCTTTTCATGTACTTGTTGGCCGTTTGTGTATCTTTGGTTGTAAAGTAGATCTGTGTTTAATTTCTCCCTCTCAGGGAAAGGGTTCTTGAGATATTCTGATACCTTTTATCTGACTTAGACAGAAGATCAACCTTTAACAACCTGTAATAATGTTGCACAGACTGTGGGGCTTAAAACAACAGAAATGTATTCTCTCACAGTTCTGGAGGCCAGAAGTCCAAGATCAAGGTGCCAGCAGAACCGTGCTCCCTCTGGGACTCTGGGTAGAATCTTCCCTTGCCTCTTCTAGCATCTGACGGTGACTGTCAATCCTTGGCATCCCTTGGCTTGCAGCTGCATCACCCCAATCTCTGCCTCTGTCTTCACATGACCTTATGCCCTGTGTGTATGTCTTCACCTTGTCTTCCCTCTTCTTATAAAGACACCAGTCGTATTGTATTCAGAGTCCACCCTCCTCCAGTATGACCTCATGTTAGCTAATTACATCTGCAATGACCCTATTTCCAAATAAGGTTACACTCCGAAGTCCCAGGATTAGAACCTCAGCATACCTTTTTGGGGGACACAATTTAACCCATAACACTATCGATTCAGTAGTCTGCCTTCTAAATTATGCCCAGGCTCCTTCTCAGAAACGGTGGTGCATTCTGAAAGCGGTAGAACATTTTTTTTCAGCACCAACTCTGCAGCAGGAACTGTGCATGAGGTGCAGTTGTGACCTCGGTGTTACAGGTAAGAAGTGTGACCTATCCATGGCTCAGAGAGATCAAGTAACTTGCCCAAAGTTCCAAAGTTAAGCAGCCTGGGAACTGCACCCACGGTTGTGGGACTCCACGTCCACGGCTCTCCAGAGTCAGATCTTCAACAGGCCTCAAGGTGGCGCCCTAGAGCAAGTGGTGGATTCTCACACCTCGGGTTTAAAATTCCTTCTTCCTGTGTGCTTGGGAGCGCATCTCAAACTCAAAAGTGCGCATGAATCACCAGTGGATCTTGTTAAGATGCAACTCCTGATTCAGTTGGTCTAGGGGTGGGGTGGGGGCAAGAATTTACACTTTCTAACAAGCTCCCAGGAGATGCTGATGTGGCACAATGGCTCTTTTTGCACCTCTGTGGGCGGCTCAAGGAACTCCAGGACAATAGTAATAATGGTCATAATAATCACAGAAACTACTATTTTTACACGCCCATTCTGTGCCAGGCTCTGTGCCCTTGCCTTTATGTGCATTCTCTCCTTTAATGCTCAGAATTGGAAATAGACACAGATTTGAACCCAGCCTGTCTGTTCTTTAGTATAGGAGGGACATTCTCTGGGGTGGGGGTGGGTTGGGGGGGACCTCAGACCAGGGCCTGAGGGAAGGGAGCTGGGGGCTCTGGATGTCTAGCTGCAAAACCTAGGGGTGGGGTGGGGGCACTTAGGCATCTGGAAGTTGGGGGAGAGTGAGATTAAGGGTCATTAGGGAACCTGGGATTTCCCAACTCTCCCCTTAAAACTGCCAGGGCAGGGATCCTTCCTTCCTTGCTCTCTGTCTGTCTGTCTGTCCCTGTCTTCCTATCTATCTTTTTTTTTTTTTTTTAAAGATTTTATTTATTTATTTGACAGAGACAGACACAGTGAGAGAGGGAACACAAGCAGGGGGAGTGAGAGAGGGAGAAGCAGGCTTCCCGCGGAGCAGGGAGCCCGATGTGGGGCTCGATCCCAGGACCCTGGGATCATGACCTGAGCCGAAGGCAGACGCTTAACGACTGAGCCACCCAGGCGCCCCTTCCTATCTATCTTACTGAGTCCCTCTCTCCATCTCCCTTAGGTCCTCCTTCAGAACCTTTCTTTATGGTTCTCTTTCACTCTCCCTCTTTCTAGAAAGCTCCCCAAAGCTCCCTCTGTTTCTGAGTCTCTTTACATCTGAACTTGTCTTTAAATCTCTTTTGCTCTCTTTTTATAAAGCTCAGTCTCTCCTCCTCCCCTTCCCCACCCACTCCTTTCTTCCCTCTCCTCAGCCCCTCCCTCTCTCACCACTGCCACAGTCAGGGCTCCCTGGCTTCGGCCCAGTGCCCTTGTGTTTGCTTCTGTTGGCTGGAGCACAGTGTAGTTTTGGGCATAGGCTCAGGCCTCCTACTCCTTTGATTCATATCCCGGCTCCCACATGTACCAGCTGCAGAAATTGAGCCAAATTCACCCAACCTGACTGCCCCTCAGCCTCCTGATTTGTTGAGGGCCTCCCTCCTGAGGCTGCTGTCATAACTGGGAGAGATGAGGCATGCAATGAATGCAGCGAGGTGTCAGGCACTCAATAAATGGTTGCTGTTGTCATCATCATCATCATTATGATTACTAATAAAAGGTAACCCACAGCCAGCCTCTCTGTAGCCAACAATTAGATGCTTATCTGGTGTGTGGAATGCATGGGGAAGATCCTCCCACTGACAAAATTGGGGCCACTCCCTGACCTCGGTTTTTAGCCAGGATCAACCACCCCAAGAGCAAGGGCACCGGGTGGAGGACACACCAACTTTCCAAGCCACACCTGATGACAGTTTTGGACCCAAGTCACAGCCTCTCTGAGGTCCTAAGCCAATTCTGTGCATTGCAGGGGAGTGTGGAATCAAGCAAGAATCAGTCACAGTTGAGTTAGATTAAGTGTCTGAACAATTCAGGGATAGAGAATAGTATCATAAGGTGGCCACACAAAATGAGCGGGGACACACAAAATGCACACAGCTTTCCTAGCCCCACAGAGGGGCTCAGCCTCTAGACACTGTCTATGCAAAGTGTGGCTTGGCAATTTAACAAGCTTATTTTTTACTCCCTTTAGACCTTAGGTGCAGAGGTTCAATGTCAAATGCATCATTATCATCACAGAAAAGAAGGATTTGTACAGAATCCTTCTTTTCTCCCTCCCCCTTCCCTTCCTCCCTGTGTCCCTCCCTTCCTTTCTTTCTTCCTTCTCTTCCCTCTTCCCACCCTCCCTCAGTCTTACAAAATGCATAGTGTGGTTCTTATGGCCTGTAATTTTAATTTATGTAATTGGGGTTGGATTATATATCTCATTCTATTCTAATTCACATTTCAAACGCCACTGTTTTGAAGACCCAACCACGTTGCCATGTTCACACAGCCCCATTGCATCGAACTCCATGATGGGTATCCACACATTTAGTCAACAATCCCCCTAGGGATGGACACATGGTGGCTGCCAACTCCCAGCCACCACAAAGAACACAACAAGGCACATCCTTGTACATGTCCCCTTGTGCATGTGGAAGAATTTCTTTGGGATGTATAGTCAGTAGAGAAATTGCTGAGTCATAGGGTGTATATATATTTAATTTAATGAAATAGTGCCAGATCCTTCCTCAGAACTGGAGGCCCCACACTAACCCCAGTAGGACATGAACATTCAGGGATGCCGGTACATCCCTCACAACACTAGACATTTCCCATCCTTCTCATTTTCTCCAGCTTAATTCGTGTAAAGTGGTATCTCATTGTTGTTGACATTTACATTTCTCGGACAATGAATGAGTTTGAACATCCCCTCATATGCATGTCAGTTTTTGGATTCTGCTGCTGCAAATTGCCTGTTCATACCCTTTACCCATTTTCGTGTAAGGGCTCCCATCCTTTTTCTTATTAATTTACAAAATCTTCTTGCATATTATAGGTATTAGTCCCTCCTCCCATTCTGATAAATGTCTTAATGATCCATTTTACTCTCCTTTTAATTTTGACATAATCAAACTAATGAATGTTCTGTTCTATGATCTGTGCTTTTGAAGTCTTAAGAAGTTGTTCTCTGTCACAGAGATTTGAAGATAATCTCTGATTTTCTTCTGTTTACTTTATAAGTGTATCTTTCACATCTGGAGTCCCCCTTTGTGTGTGGTGTTAGACAGAAATCTAGGTATATTTTTATCTACACAGGGAGCCAGTTTTCCTGACACCATTTACTAAGTTTACCATCTTCCTCCCATTAATTTGGGTTGCTATTTTACCATATTTTATAATTCCCCATATATTATATAATATTATATTGAGTTCTGAACTCTCTCGTCTGTCTCACTGAGCCATTCATCTGTTCTTGCGCTAATACTACACTTTAAAAAAATACATTATTTTGTGTTGCAGCCTGTCTTAATATCTGGTAAGGCAAGAAGCTTATTTCTTGCATCACCACTGGCCTGTTCTCCTCACCACTTACATCACCATGCAGGAAATACACTGGTCCTCTCCACCCTTAACAGGAACCATTTGCCAACATCTGTTTCCTCCTGGTCTGGAGCCAGCCTTCATACTGAAAAAGCATATCCTCATCCAGGAAGAGATGCCGAAGAGAAAGCCGAACCTGCCCAGTAAAATCTGCACAATGTCTTAGCTCAGTTTTTGTTCCTAGAAACTTCATTTCTCCCTACCAGCATACCTAAAACCAACTACAGTAGCCCAGATGTTGGAGGTTTTGTTCTCTCTTTTTCATGCCCAGATGTTGGGAGTGTGTGCCTGGAGCAGGGACTTCAGCAAGTCACCAAGAGTGTGGGCTTATTTTTGCTTCTTGCAGCCCCATCTTTATCCTGTGGCTTTTATCTTTATAGTGCAAAGTGACTGGTCCACTCCCAAGCACCCCTATTCCAGGTGGGAAGAGAGTAAAGTCCAAGCATAATGCCCACACTTTTTTTGACAAAACAGAAACTTCCCAAGGAAACGCAGCCACTAGGTTTCAGCTTACATCTTATGGATCACATGGCCACCCACAAGGACAGTGAACATCTTTATCCAAGTTACGTGCCACCCTGAGCAATAGTTGGGTTTGTGTGGTAATCAACAACTACATCTCAATTTTGCCCAGGCTGCCCTGTGCTGAGTCATACAAGATCACAACACATCAACACATCTATCTCTGCCCCTGGCCCACACACCTCCCTTCTGATCTCCTGCTCACCCTTGAGCCTAAACCTGACTCAGGATACTTCCAGCCTCTGCCAACAGGAGGAAGAAACATGGGGCTTGGTGGACCCAGTTGGAAGGGCAGTGAAGAGCACACTGCTTCTCCTAAATTTTCACCATAGCTTTGGCAGATGTTAGATCAGCATATTGCCTTTAAAATTGTTGAAGGAGTTGCACCTGGGTGGCTCAGTCGTTAGGCGTCTGCCTTCAGCTCAGGTCATGATCCTAGGGTCCTGGGATCGAGCCCCGCATAGGGCTCCCTGCTCGGCGGTAAGCCTGCTTCTCCCTCTCCCACTCCCCCTGCTTGTGTTCCCTCTCTCACTGTCAAATAAATAAAATCTTAAAAAAAAAATTGTTGAAGGAACTAGAAACTCCCAAATGCCCATTTATGGTAAAAATGGGTAAATAAATTGGAGTACATTTACACAAAAGTATACAGTGCCATAATGAGAAGGGGACGTTTACAACTACAGACAAAAATCTGGATGAAGCACACAAATATAATACTGGGCAAAACAAGTCAAACACAAGATAATGCACTGTGATTTTATTTGTATACATTTATTGTATTTCCATAAATCTATATAAATAAATTTATATTTATTCATACAAAGTTTATAAATGAGCAAAACCAAAGAATGGTGATAAAAGTCAGGAAGGTCACTACACTTGGCAGGGGACAGTGACTGCAGGGGGACCCCTAGAAGATCTTCTGGGGAGCTTGTCATATCCTACTGCCCCATCTGGGTGCTGGTTACAAGAGTGTCTTCTGTTTAGTGAAAATTCATCAAGTTTATAATACTTATCATAAAGGCACATTTCTGTTTGTACATTATTCTTCACTGAAAAGTTAATTTAAAAAATTGCTAAAAGGACGCCTATCCACAGACACCCTTGGCTGTTTCCCTATCATTCATTTTTCTCTTCTTCTTTGATAACAGAATCTTCCTTTTATTCAGGGAGCAGCCCCTTTCCTCACGCCTACACTACTCAGGGGACTTTCTGATCTCAATCTCAGAAAACGAACCCTGATTGGTGCAAATCAACCATGTTAATCCATTTCCCCTGGCCTGTTATTGGCTTAGGAAAGGACACGTGACCTAATTCTGACCAATAAGAATGAAGGGAATTCTGCTGGGGTAGTTTCTGGAAAAGTGTCATCTTTCTATAAAAGATACTCACTACAGTCGTTGATCTTGAGGACGGTGAACCCACATGAAGGAGAACCAAGAGAAGCAGAGAGAAGTGGAACTGGAGACCTGACATCCCTTGCCTGGAGCTGTCCTTACCTGTATTTCTTGGTATGCAAAGTCAAAACCTACTTAAGACAGCATGAATTTTCTCTTGTTGCCAAAAGCAGATTGACTAACAGCATCATTTTGGAAAATATATTCAGAATTGCCCCTCAGCTAGCATTCTGCTCTATTCTAGATTTTTCCTCTAATATTCCAAGTTTGAACTATCTCTGTTACCTGCCATTGATTATGTCAGTATTATTTGCCCCTGTTTTGCACCACACCACCCATCTTGTACTTGCTCAGAGAGAGCAGTCGAAGCTGGGCTAAGTCCACATCTGTCACAGCACACTGGATATTAATCTTAGATTGGTGACCACCAAGAAGAGATGAATCATTGGTGAGGTCAGTGGCCCCAACCCTGGCAGCCCAACCTTTGTAGAATGTCCCCCCAAATTGTTGTGAGGAGTTGTAAATGGCTGAGCACAAGGGAGATAATTATGATGAGTATCATTATATCAATCTGTCTACCCAACAGCCAGTTCTCACCCCCTTTTCCTTCTGGAGAGAGACTGCACCCCACAGTAGAGACTAAAAATGCCAGAAAACAATTTTTCCAGCTTCTTTTGCAGCAACGGGCATTAGGACTCTCTCCCACTGAGACCCAAAGAGAAGTCTGCAGAGGTGGATGTGTGTGTGTGTGTGTGTGAGAGAGAAAGAGAGAGAGAGGGAGGGAGGGAGAGATGGGGGTTAGGGAGGGATCCTGGAGAAGAACTTTCTTTCCTTATAAAGAGAGGTCTGCTAGGAGAAGGTCTCCTTCCTGACTTTTGTCACAGTTGTGTGAGGCTGTGATGGCTGGAACTGTAGCAGCCATTTTATACCCAAGAGGTTACAAGCCTGAAGAAAAAAGTCAGACATATTTTCTTACCCTTGCTAAAATGTAAGCTGAAGGAAGGCAGAGATTTTTTAAAAATCTGTTTTGTGAATTACCCTATCCCAAGTGACTAGACTATTACCTGACTTAGTATATCATCATTGAGTACATGAATGAATGCAGAGGATGTTAGAGAAGAAAGATGGAAAGAACCTGGACCCCCAGTGACATCACTTAAGACATCACGCTGCCCATGTAACTGTCCTCACCTTGAGTTTCTTGTTATGTGAAATACTAAATGTCCTTATTATATAAGTCACTTTTAATCCGGTGTTTTGTTACCGATAAAATTCCCTAATGTAATTCCTTTCCTAGAATGTTCCATTTCTGGGGCACCTGCCTGGCTCAGTCAGTAGAGCATGTGACTCTTGATCTCAGAGTTGTCACTTCAAACCCCACGTTGGGCCTAGAGCTTACTTAAAAAGAAAACGTTCCATTTCCAAGATATTCCCTGGAGTGACTTTCTGTGTCCACTCCTGACCACCAGGAGTATGTATCTCGGGGGTTGAGTCCACACGTGAAGATCTTTACATTGCAATCCTCTCATTTTATGGATGGAAAAACTGAGGTCCAGAAAAAACTGTTTTAAGCGTTCGCTCAGTCCTGTTTCATTGACTTCCATGCCCACAGCCTTCTTAGAGGCACTGCCCTGCCCACTGCAGCTGGTGAAGGGGTGATGGGGGATTCAGGGTGTACTATGTGGCCCCGCCTTCCTTGGCCACAGCTGACTGGACCCAGAGTCAGCACCTGACCCATAGGCAGCCAATCAGGACTGAAGAAACGCCAGTAATTGGAGCTAGTTATCAGGGGCGTGCTATTGTAGGCCACATGACCCCCAAATCTGAGGAGGAAATAGAGGATGCCCCTTGGAGAAAATGAGAAGAGGGAGACGTGAAAGAAAGATCACTGCAGGAAAGAGAGCGAGAGAGATCCCACAGGCAGCTAGCTGCTTCTGGGCTGACATCTGACCGTCCCAAGTCTTGGATATTCTTTTGATAACCGACTTCCCTTTTCTCCTCTGGCCAATAAGCAGCTCCTTTGCGTCCTCCACCAACAGGCGAATGATCTTCTTACACAGAAATCAGATCATGTTGGGGCGCCTGGGTGGCTCAGTCGGTTGAGCATCTGCCTTCTGCTCAGGTCATGATCCCAGGGTCCTGGGATCGAGCCCCGCGTCGGGCTCCCTTCTCAGCGGAGAGCCCGCTTCTCCCTCTCCCTCTGCCTGCCGCTCTGCCTACTTGGGCTCTCTCTCTCTCTCTGTCAAAAACATAAAAACCTTAAAAAAAAAAAATAGAAATCAGGTCATGTTGCCATCTGGCTTAAAAAACTCCAATGGCTTCCCAATCTCTTAGGGAAAACCAAGAGGTTCCAGGTACATTGGTCTTCTTTCCGTTCCTGGGAAATGCCCAGCCTGTCCCCATATCAGAGCCTTTGCCTTGTACTTCTGTCTGGAACACTGAGCCCCCAGAAATCCACTGGGCTAGCCACTTGTCATTCTGTAGGACTCAGCTCAAATGCCACTTCCTCCCAGAGGCCCTTGATGTTAGTTTCTGATGAAACAAATTATCACATTTGGTATCTTAAAATAACATCAATTTACTCTTATTGTTCTGGAGGACGGAAGTCCCAAATGTTGCCACACTGAGCCAAAATAAAGACATAGACAGGCAAGGCTGAATTCCTTCTGGAGGCTCGGAGGGAGAATCCATTCCTGTGCCTTTTCCAGCTCCTGGAGACCACCTACATTCCTAGGTTTATGGACCCTTCCTTCATCTTCAGAACCAGCTTAGCAGCACCTTCCAATCTCTCTCTCATTCCCACTGCCCCCCCAAACTTTCTTTCTTTCTTCCTTCCTTCCTTTCTTCCTTCCTTCCTTTCTTTCTTCTTTCTCTTTCTTTCTTTCTTTCTTTCTTTCTTTCTTTCTTTCTTTCTTTCTTTCTTTCTTTCTTCTTTCTTTTCTTTCTTTTTTTCTTTCTTTCTTT
>NW_022589755.1:5456902-5571549 GCF_004348235.1 Phoca vitulina | reverse complement strand
TCTTTCTTTTCTTTCTTTTTTTCTTTCTTTCTAAGATTTTATTCATTTATTTGAGAGAGAGAGACAGAGAGAGCAACAGAGATCACAAGCAGGGAGGAGAGGGATCATGACCTGAGCGGAAGGCAGACATTTAACCAACTGAGTCACCCAGGTGCCCCCCACCCCAACTCCTTCTTATAAGGACCCTTGGGATTACAATGGTTTCACCCAGAAAATCCAGGATCATCTCTCCATCTCAAGATCCTTAATCACACCTGTGAGGTCTCATTGCCATATAAACCCACATATTCCCAGGTTCCAGGGAGTAGGCTGTGGACACCTTGGAGGTGCGGGTGAGGCTTTATACCACCCTCCCACACCCTCCTTGACTATCCGATATAAATAGGTCCACTCCCCGCAGCCGTCCTCTTTCCTCCTGCTCTGTGCTCGTTTTAGTCATATCATAGGTAATGTATCCATTTCCTCTTTACTGTCTGCCTTCCCCTAGGAGAACGGGAGCTCCGTGAGGCAGGAAATTGTTCTGTTTTGTCTGTTGTACTATCTCAGCATCTGACAAATTCCTTGCACAAAATACTCACTCGATCAATATTTGTGAGGAAAATGCAAAGCAGGGGTGCCTGGGTGGCTCAGTCATTAAGCGTCTGCCTTCGGCTCGGGTCATGATCCCAGAGCCCTGGGATCTAGCCCTGCATCAGGCTCCCTGTTCAATGGGAAGCCTGCTTCTCCCTCTCCCACTCCCCCTGCTTGTGTTCCCTCTCTCGCTGTCTCTCTTTCTGTCAAAAAATAAATAAAATCTTAAAAAAAAAAGAAGAAGAAGAAGATGCAAAGCAGCTTGAGTGGATCTCTGTCTCTTGCAAGTGAAATACCCCCAAAGAGCAAACACAATGGTGCAGAGGGGAGAAGTGACTTGTTCTTGGCTGTCTGGTCATTCAGTGAGTGGGGGACACCACATACGGCGCTCACTTCTCCTCAGATGCTTTATTTCTGGGACCAATAGCTGCAGAACAAGGACAGCCTCTGGGCCTGAGGAAGGAAGCATGGGGGAGACTGAGGTGCAGCCCTCACCTTGGTCATTCTGGGAAACTCTCTCTAGGACCTGACTGGAAAGACAGGGTCAGCCCAGGGCTGGGAAGGGGGACCCTGATTCCAGGAGACTTGGGGAGGGGCTGGAGAGATTAACAACCCCAACATCCTCAGGAAGGAACAGGGGTGTGGAAAGAGTGTCACGGTTCCTGCAGGAGTGAGGACAGCAGAGGGTGGGGCACACCAGAATGCCGGGTCCTGGGGTGCCTCACGAGTTCGCCTGGATGGTGTCCTTGATCCACTTAGTGAATTGGCAGAGGTTGGTGTAGACGCCGGGTCTGTTGGGCTGGGCACAGGGAAAGTCTCCCCAGGACACGAGGCCCTGTAGGGAGCCATTGCAGATCACAGGCCCCCCGGAATCACCCTGTGGAGGAGAAAGGAGCTCAGAGAGGCAGAGATGTGGGGAGGTAGATGGAGGGAGACACACAGGTGAAGAAGGGCCAGGGAGGCAAGAGGTAGAGACATAGAGGTGAAAAAGTAGAGGGGTGAAGAGACACAAAGACAGAGAGGGAGACACAGATAAGACACACACACACAGAGAGAGAGAGAGAGAGAGAGAGAGGAAATGTTAACATTTCCCTGTAAGTCCCACCTTTAGAAGTTCCGTTTGTCCTCTCCACCCAATGCCACCTCTTCCGTGTGTCTCCCTCACTGGGTCTCTCTGTCCCTATTTGTCTTTCTCTATTCCAACCTTTGAGCACTGTATTTCTCCTACTGAGCACACTTGACGTGGCTTCCTTTCCCTTCCTCATTCTTTGCCGGCCCTCGACACCAATCCATCTTGTACTTACACCTCACCTTTGCAGAGAGGCAGCTCTCTGGCCCCTGAAGGATGAGGCTTTCTCATCCTGGGCACCACTGACACTGGGGCTAGATCATTCTTTGGTGTGGCGGCCGTCCTGTGCATTGTAAGATGCTCAGCAGCATCCTTGACCTCTATGCATTAGATGCCAGTCACCCCCTTCCTCTCCCAGGCACAATTGTGATAACCAAGACTATTGCCAGGTATTGTCATTATGTCCCTCGGGGCGGAGTTGAGGACTGCTTCCTTGGGTTGCCCGTCCTTAACTCCCCAAACTCCTGCAGCTACTCTCCTATAATAATACCACTCTTTACCGTCATTTCTTATGTATGTTTTCGCAAGATGCTAGTATCAGTTATAAAGAAGTCCAGAGCCCAACTTCTTTCCGTGTTAGCAGACTCTATTTCAGGCAAAAGAACCTGCCTGCGTGCACCTCTAAATTCCAGCTGTCTTGGGACTTAATTTTTCTCATTATATTTTGTTTATATCCCTGCAGAGTTTCCTTTGAGAGGCAGTTAGTTAACTGCCCTGAGCTTGGCTCCTCGTCTATAAAATAGAGCTAGTAATAGTGGCTAAGTGAGTTAATGAGCTGGTGTACATGAACCACATAGAGCAGGGCCCCACGTTATTATTATAGTATTAGTGTTATTACTTTTTGCTCTGAGTGGCCACACCCTGACCACATGCTGGTATGAAAAGCTAATTGAGGTCTGCAAAATGAAAAACAAGGTGCTAAACTTGGTTCCAAAAAAGCTAAATGGTTTTAAATGCTGACATTTGAGGGGCGCCTGGCTGGCTCAGTTGGTGGACCGCCCAACTCTTGGTCTCGAGGTCGAGTTCGAGCCCCAGGTGGGCTCGAATAAAATAAAAATCTTTTTGGGGCACCTGGGTGGCTCAGTCGTTAAGCATCTGCCTTTGGCTCAGGTCATGATCCCAGGGTCTGGGATCGAGCCCTGCGTCGGGCTCCCTGATCAGCGGGGAGCCTGCTTCTCCCTCTCTCACTCCCCCTGCTTGTGCTCTCTCTCTCTCGCTGTGTCTCTCTCTGTCAAATAAATAAAAATGAAATCTTTAAAAAAAATAAAAATAAATTAAAAATAAATAAATAAAAATCTTTTTAAAGAATGCCGACATTCGAATTAGACGTGCTTTCTTCTGATAAAAATCCCTCTGCCCACTCCTCTATCCAGATGTGCGTGTTTCCATATCGAGTGGGGACAGAGATGACATTGGGAAGTTGCTACAATCCTCTAGGTTTATAAAATTGGTGGGGAGGAACTCTTTCCCAGCCATCAAAATGGGACAGGAGTGCTGTCCGAGGCCACAGCTTCCTTAGTAATTGCCAATATTACTGAAGTGTTCATCCTGCCAGCAGAGAGCACCTTAAATTACATCCTTCTAGAACCCTTGAGGGCCTGAATACAGGGGAGGGTCCTGATCCCTGCAAGAGTTTACTTTTAATTTCTGTCATCCTCAACAGATAGAGCTTCCATGAGGACACAGAGAAGCTCTGTGTTAGGAATCAAGGAATATTTGTTGAACATTGGTCCCCACCCATCTCTCCAGGCTCAACTCTTACTGCGTCCACCCACCCCCCCAACTCAGTTCCCCAAACATTCTGGCTTTTTCTGTCCTTTGAGGCAGCCAAACTCCTTTGCATATGCTTTTCCTTCCCTTAACCTTTGCAAGGCTGGCTCCTTTATGTCATTCAGTCTCTACCCGCCTCTACCCTCTACCCACCTCCCAACCACCCTTTTGAATATTGCCCCTCATCACTCGCTATCATAAAACTATGTTTTATTTTCTGCATAGTTTTTATCAGTCTCTGAAATTACCCTATTTATGCATTTTCTTGACCATTGGGTTTTTTTAAATAATTTTATTTTTTATTTTATTTTAAGTAATCTCTATACTCAACTTGGGGCTTAACTCACAACCCTGAGATCAAGAATCACCCGCTCTTCCAACTGAGCCAGCCAGGCGCCCCAACCATTGGGGTTTTTTACCTTTTTGCCCCTCCAGCCCTTCCAACAAGCTTGCAATCAAGCCTCTTTATTAAACATTCTCTTTTTTTCAAATACCTGGCAAAGGTTTTTGTCTTCCTTCCTCAAGACTGTTTACTAGCATTTGTCAGAAAACTTTCATACTATAGGTTTTGTGGGGACAAGATACTTAACTGCCATCTGCCTGAAATTTGCTAAAATAAATAGACAACACTGTGAATGTCTACTACATGAAGATTGCCCCCTTAGCAGTGATATATGTATACAGTGCACAACCTGCCCAACCATATAAAGCAGGCTTGATCTCTTGATCTCTCCCTCTAGACCAGTGCTGTCTAATACGGTAGCCACTAGTCACATGGGGCTGTTGAGCGCTTGAAACATGACTAGCCCAATTGAGATATGCTGTCATGTGATGCACATTGGATTTCACAGACTTACTATTAAAAAAAAAAAGAATGTAACATATCTCATTTATAATTGTTTTATATTAACTACATTTTGAAATCATGCTACTTGGGATACATGGGGTTAAATAGAATTTATTATTAAGATAGCGAACTTTACCTGCTTCTTTTTCACTTTGTAAAATGTAGCTACTAGAAAATTTAAAATGACATGTATGACTCACATTATATTTCTATTGGACAGGGCTGGGTTCCCAGCACTTAGCAAAGTTTCAGGTTACATAGTTGGCACTCAGGGCGTCTCTGCTGCCTGAATGTAGAAGTCTTGAGCCTTACCTGGCAGGAATCTCTGCCCGCCTCGTCACCAGCGCAGAACATAGTGGAGTCTATCTGTCCTGGATAGGCCTTCTTGCACCTGCTGGTACTTAGCACAGTGATGTTCAAGCACTGGAGGACCTTGGGGAATTTAACTGTCGGAAACACACACAGAGCAGGGCCACTGTGAGCAACAGAGAAAGATGGGGAGGGGCAGTGCTCAGAGGCAGAGAGGGGGAGAAGGCAGACATGGGTGGGCATCAAGAGGGACCTGGCCGCTCACCGTGGGGGCTGCTGGTTGTTCCCCAGCCAGAAACCAAGCAGCTGGTCCCAGCAGTGGGACAGTGGGAGGAGATGTTGATGGGCTTAACAGCCTGAGTCTGATGGATTCTTCTGTTCAGTTTGATGAGCATGAGGTCATTGGAGTGGCTAGGATGGGAATAGCCAGGATGGGGGATAGATTTGATCCCTTTGAACAACTGCTGCCCGGTTTCATAAACGGGCGAAAAGGAATGGTGGCCAAGACGAATTCTGTAAAATCTAAAGAAGATGGTGCAGATTACTAGCAACCCCGATCCCTATGCCCATATCCAGTGCTGAGCACACCCCAAATCTGGTCCCAACCCTGTCTTCACCCCATCCCATCCCCAACCTGAATCCTTTCCCCACATATAAACCACCACCTCTGCATTCCCAACCCTGATCTAACCACCCTAACCTCAAATCCAACCCTCCACCCCCCCAATAACTCTAATCCCAACCCCATCCTCAATCCTACATCCATTCCCGCCCCCAGCCCTAACCCATCCCCATGTATCTCCACCCATCTCCAATTCTCCTAATGGCGTCTCTGTTCCAGACCGTCAACATACTCATGCCCAGCCCCAAATCCAACCCATTTGCATCCCTGACCCTAGCCCTAATTCTTCGCCCACCCTCAAACCATCAACACGTGCCTTCCCAACTCCAAATCCAGCCATCTCCAGTACCATTCTTAAAGCTAACCCCAACCCCATCTTCAAGCCCACAGCTATTTCCAATCCCAATACCATTTTCATCTCTACCCTACCCCATCCCAAACTCTAAAGCCAGTCTGAATCACATGTCCATTCCAAACCACTCAACATATGCACTCCTCACCCCAAATCCACCACATCTCTAACTCCCACCCCCACCACAATCTTCTCCCCAGCCTAACCCCGCTCTCCACCCCAACTCCATCCTTGATCCCATCCCAACTGTACCCCTTTCTCATCCGCGCCGCACACTCACCTCCATGCCCCTCCCGCTCGCCCCTGTCCTGTCCAGCCCTGCTCTTGGAGCCCCACTCACGGTTTCCGGCAGTGGGCCGCTGTGAGGAGCCACTGCGGATTCACCAGCACGGCCCCACAGTAGAGCTGGTTGGCATGCAGCAACAGCGCCCCCTGCCACGGCTGCGCGTGCAACTCGCAGTCGGTCCCATTCACAATGCGGCTGCTGCTGCCTTCGTCCGCCCTGGTGTTCTCCTGGGCCCCAGCTCCAGCGTCCCGGGTGCTTCCGGAGGGCCCAGTGTCGGAGGGGTTGTTGCAGGAGGTAACATCATTTGCAGGAACAGGCTCTGGGGGCCGAAAACGGGCGGGGCTTGGGATCGGGGCGGAGCTTGGGCTCGGCGGGTGGGTCTTAGATCCAAGAGGTGGGACCCTCCGGAGGTCGTCTGACCCCCGAAAGACTCTTATATTGAGGAAGGGGTCGGGCCCAGGGCTTTAGGCGCGGAGCCTGGAGTCTAAGGGTGAAACCTGGAAGAGGGGCCAGGCTTAGAACTCAAGGACAGTGTCCAGGATCAGGTGGTTTACTGGACTCTTCCTGCGCCTCAAGGTTCCTGGGAGTGGCTAGAGCTCAGTGGGCGGGGCCAAGGGAGGTAAAATTGGACCTTCCCTGGGGCGGAGCCAAGGTTCAGGGGGTGGAGCCTGGGAATGGGCCCGTGATCAGGGCTTTAGTGGTGGGACCTTGGCTCAAGAAGTGGGGTCAGGCCTCAGCGAATGAGGTCAGGGCTGGAGGGGGCAATTTGAGAGGCCAGGGTCACGTGGGGAGATCGAGTCTATAAAGAGCCCAGACTTCGGGCAAGGAGGTAGGGGCTGGGTTCTAGGAGCTGCCGACAGGACCGGAAGTGGACCGTGGCCAAAACGGGGAGAGCCATAGAGGTGGGGCCTGGCATGTGGGGCTGGGGGGTGCACAGCCCAAGGGGACCTTGACTGTGGATAAAGTCTGGAGTAGCAGTGCGGTTGAGGAAAGGGGGACAGAGTTAGAGCCGCTGGACGGAGGGAGAGTTGGGGGAACAGAACCAGGAGGAGTGCTCAGCTAGAGGGGCCCGATGGCGACAGAAAACAGGACTCATTTTGAATTCTCAAACACGAATGTTCACCTCCTGAATCCTGCTGGCAATACCCTCCCCCCTACAGCCAGACACAGATACCCCACTCCATTGCTCCGCCCCCCATAGTCTGTGTACTTGTTCATATTCTTGCTGATGACCCACAGATGCCAAGCGCCTGGCGCGCACACTCCAGGGAACACGCACACAGCTGCTGTCACAGACAAGCACACGCACCGTTAATGAGAGGCGCACCGTCTCCACCGGCCTGGCCGCGGGTGCGGCTCCGGCTCGCGGTGCACACACTTTCCGGGTAAGCGCACCAGGCGGCAGCCTCACAAGATCTCGCGCCCCCACGCAGTGTCTCAGGGACGTGGAGACCAGCACAGGCTCTTCCGCACACGGGCACATGGGCATGGTGACAATAGTACCCTCAGTAAGCCCAGCGGGGCACAGTGCAAGTGACCTAGCATCAGCCACCTTCACACAGCCAAGACCTCGTAGTGACAGACACTCCAGCACACCGAGTCCCTCAAGGCAGGGACGGAAACTCCACCCACGCGGTTGCCCCATCACACAGACAGTCCCCGATAAACACGCAGTCACCATCACCCCGACGTAGAACCTCAAGCGGTCACACAGCCCAAGCAGAGCCGCCCATAGTCCTGCACTCAGCGGCAATCACTCAGCCCCAAACCGCTCCTTACCTGCAAGCACCTGGCTGCGCGTTTTCACCATAACCAGCGCTTTTGTTACAAGAACACCAGATGCCTTCAGTCACACAGAGCCACACACATAATGTGCACACGATTACCCGCACAGACATTGAGTCCCCCACGATCCCAAACGCACACACGCCCAGTCACACAATCACACACACAGCCTCCAAGCGAGTGCACCAGTTACAGGCAGTCACTTGATATGGGGAAAGGCACCCCCCCAAAACCACACACAGTGACAGGCACACAGCCACCCACAATCATCCAAACATGAATACAGACTCTGACTCACAGTCACCCAGTCCTAGAGCCATACCCCATCACACAGAGTGCCCCTGGGACAAACACTCCAATGTCACTCAGAGTCACCCACAGCCCCACCCACAGTTAGCTGACAGGTGCACAACAGGGGTTCTGGTTACCTGTCACCCCCAGAATCAGGGCTGTGATCAGGGCACCGACCATCCACATCCAGGAGTGTCCTGCTGGAGCCATGGCCACTGCACCTTGTGGGGAGGACAAAGGGAGGGAGGCCCGGGTGATGCTGGGAGCCCTTACCCCACCTCCCTTCCTTCTTTGCCCCATTTCTCAGGGCAGAAAGGAACCACAAGGACATTGCCCCCCAACCCAGAGACTACAGACTTCAGAGGAGCAGACATCCAGACCCCTCCAGTTGTGCAAAGAGGGAGGATAAAGAGAGAGTAGGGGTGCATCCAAGACCAGAGCCAGACGCAGACACCTCTCCCTCTCCCTGTCCTCTTCCGCAGGCCTCACCTGCCGAGTCCCCCAGGTAGGGTGTGGGGAACCCACTCCCAGCTCAGCGACAGACTTCTCAGGCCTGCGCCGTCCTTCAGCCACCTCCTCCTCGGCTCTGGGCACTCAGCCTGAGTTATAACCACCCACTGATCCCCGGGGCACATTCCCAGGTAGTGAGGCGCCCTGCCAGGCCTTAGCAATCACTCCTCCTGCTTCCCCCCACCTCCACCCCCAGAGCACCCCCCACCCAGTCCCGAAGGCCACTCCCTACTTCCCTGGCAGGAGGGAGGGTTGGGAAGGGGTCTCCGCAAGACTGGCCCTGAACCCCTGTCCCCCCAGCTTCAAGCTCATGCTTCTCACCAGCTCTGGGGGGTCTTCTTGGTGCCTGGATTTTTCTTTATTTTCCACGTTCTTCACTCATTCTGCCTCTCTCCGTCCCACCTTATCATCTTCCCATCTTTTTTTTTAAGCTTTATTTATTTATTTATTTGAGAGAGAGAGAAACAGCAAGAAAGGGAACACAAGCAGGGGGAGTGGGAAAGGGAGAAGCAGGCCTCCTGCAGAGCAGGGAGCCCCATGCGGGGCTCGATCCCAGGACCCTGGGATCTGAGCTGAAGGCAGACGCTTAATGACTGAGCCACCCAGGCGCCCCTCATCTTCCCATCTTTGTCTATTTTTTCAAACTCTTACAGCCTTCCTTCTCTGTGTTTGCTTCCCTCTGAATCTTTCTGAGTCTCTCTCAACATAAGACGCGCCCACCAAGTATCTCATTTTGGGTCTCTCTCCCCATCCTCTGTCTTAGGATCCCTGTCTCTCTCCCTGTGTCTCAACGCGTCGATCTCTCTCTCCCTCCCTCTCTGTTTTTGTGTGTCTCTAACCCTTGCCCTTTAACTGTGTCTCCTGATTCACTCTCTTTTTAATGGTTCTGAGTGGTGCATATGTCAACATACCTTAGAATTCTGGTCTTTTGTTCCTTTACTTCTCCTCTGCCTTTTTCTTTTCTTTACAGCTTTGAGGTGGAATCAGGTTACAATAAACTGTGCATATTTAATGTGTAGGATTTGATGAGGTCTGACACACATCACCACCGATACTGAGCATATCCATCACTCCATTTATGTGTCTGTGATTCTCAATCTCGGTCTCTATACCTCAGAGTCTCTCTTGTATCTTTCCTTCTGTGTTACCTCTCTTTCCTCTGTGACTCTATCCTTCTCAGTCTCTCTCTGTTTCTGTCTCTGCATCTGCCCCATTCTGTCCCTCTGTCCCTCCCCCCCACCCCCATCACTGGCTCCAAGTATCTGTATCTCTGCATCTTTGTGTCCCTCTGTCTCCCTTGCGTTGCATTTGGAGTAGAGAAGACTCAGGCCACTTTGCCAAAGGGATCCTTCATCCCTCCTCCTGCCCCTCACCCTGGGGCTGGGGCCACAGGGCAAAAAGGAGTAGGGATCCAGTCTGGGGGCCCCCTGCAGAAGACTTGGCTGGGCTGGTGCAGCCAGGCGTGGGTGAGAGGGTTGGGCAGGGCCACCTGTTGATGGGGAAAGAGGCCAAGAGGCCAGGATAGGGGGTGGGTGGCTCCTGGCCCTTTGGGAAATGGGGCACTGGGTGGGGATCCCAAAAGGTGGCTTCTGTCTCACCAGTCCTGGGCCATCTGGAGCTGCCTCTCCCCACCTTTTCTCCATTCGGCCTCTTTTTTCTGTCTGGCCCTGACTCTCTGAATCCGTCTCTGACTGTGTTTCCAAGTTTCTGACCAGCTGGGATGTAGGAGCCACTCACTCACTCAACAGCTCTCTCCTGAGCAACCCCTGCGAGCCAGACTGAGGTCCACCCGTGAACAAAATGGACAAGGACTCCTGGAGATGCTGCTGTCCTCGTGGATCTCACATTCCTTGGGGGCAGAACCGAGCTGAATTGCTCCCTTCTGTAAGCTGGCACCTGCTGAACCAGAGGTTTTAGAGCCTTTGATCCTGGCTTCAGGGTACAGGGGGAAAAAAACTGTTCTGAGGGTTATTTTGATTATTGCGATTCATATTGCACGCATGGAAGTGACAAATCCAGCAACCCACTTCTTCCTTAATCTTTCAAGGTTGGCTTACGACCCTTTTAATTCTAGATATGCCTCTTTATTCCAGATAGGTCTTTATAATAATGTTTGGTCTCATTTACAAACTCAGTTAATTAAGTATCTTCAAACATTTTAAACTACATTTCTATTTTTTAAAAGATTTTATTTATTTATTTTAGAGAGAGAGAGGGAACAAGCAAGGTGAGGGGCAGAGGAAGAAGCAGGTTCCCTGCTTAGCAGGGAGCCCAACGCGGGGCTCGATCCCAGGACCCCGAGATCATGACTTGAGCCGAAAGCAGATGCTTAACCGACTGAGCCACCCAGGCGTCCCTAAACTACATTTCTAAAACCAACACATTCAATCTCTTCTGGAAGCCCTTCAGTTTTTAGACAAACCTCCCAGAACATTTAGGTAAATTTATACATCTATGCATATTACACATGTAAATATGATCAACTTGAGAATGTACCAGAATTGAAAGAAGACTACCCTATACCTGAGCAGTCAGGACCTGAAACTCTGGCGCCAACCCCTTGGCATTCAAATGTCGGCTTGGCCACTTACTCTCTGTGAAACTTTGGGCTAATCAAGGATCCTCTCTGTGTCTCAGTTTCCCTGTCTGTAACATCGAAACAATAATGGTACTTAGTTCATAGGTGTGCTATGAAGATTAAATGTGTTAATATATAAAGCTCTTAGACCAGCGCCTGGCATGTACTAAGTAAGTGTTTGTTATTTGTCATATCCTTTAAAGAAGATAATTCTCTCTTAATGAACTGAAGTTGATTTTGCTCTGGACATTTGTTGACTGGTTCTTCCTGGTGACTCTGGTGCATTTCATGGCCCATATACCATTCAAAACCTTTAGAAGGGATTGGTCAAGGCGGGCCCAGGCCATTCACATGACTTAGTATTTCCACATACGCATAAAAATCAGCCACTCCCTCCCATCATGTGGCTTGATCAACTTTCACCTTGCTTTGGTTCTTAAGACATGTGCTTTTTCTCCAAATCTGAAGATCTTTGCAACTGAGGGACTCCGTTCTTTTAAATTACTCCCTCTGTCTTTGGACCACATAACTCTCCCATCGCAGAATGACACACGATTGACTTTGAACATCTCCTAGGATGCAGTTGCTCTGTTTAATAACGTCTGATTTCATTCTACGCTGCCCTGGGCAAAAATAAGGTTGCAATAAATATTGAAACAAATGAATTATTGTCTCTGATTCTCCTTCTGTTCCCAAATATTTCTCTGCTTCTAAATCCAGCCCCCATGTAGGGCTGTCTTTTCCCTCTCTCTCTCTCTGGGAGCCCCTAACTGTCCCACATGCCTTCCCGGGAGGACCCCTGGCTTAGAGGTTATTTTGCCTTCCTCAGAGATGATGTGGTGGAGGTTGTAAGAAAAGAAGATTTCTCTGAGGACAGGACAGCCCTGGGACTTGGGGGTAGAGGCGTGTACATCTGTTAGGGATCATGCTTGGTGTACGTCTGTGGGAGCAGCCCAGAAAGCATGCAGAAGCCTGGGGCTTGACCAGTTGGGCCTGTCTGCTCCCCTCATTTCTCTGGGGACCTTCTGTATCTCCTCCTCCCTGCCCATTGCTGTCCCCTCAAATGGACTGCAGCAAGATCTTTCTAGTACGCAGAACTGACCCTGTCGTTTTCTCAAAGCCCTCGGGATCAAGGCCAAGTGCTTCTTCCTGGCACTCAAGGCCAGCCCTATCTTCCACTGACCTCTACTTCCAGCCATCCCACCCACTTCTCCCACCTCAACCCCCAGCTCCACCATCCTGGATGATTCACCATCTCTGGAGCACACCAGGTGTTCTCACACCCCCAGGACTTTCTACAGGTCATCCCCTCTATGACTATGAACGTCATCCACCCAACCTTCTCCATATGGTGAACTCAATGCAGCCTCCTCCAGACCGCCTAGCCCCAGCTCAGCCCTCTTCTTTCCCTGTGCCATCACTTCAACCTCCTCCCTGGCCTCCAGTCTCTCCCCTCTGGTTCATCCCATACAAGGTCCCAGGGCTGCTCTTGTTCACAAGCCTTCCATGGCTCCCCACTGCCCTCAGGAGAAAGTTTTATCCTCTCAACCTGGGGGTCTGGGTCCTTTGGGATCTGGCCCCCGCTCTGCTCTCCCACCCCCTACCCACACACAGTGGTCTCCCAGCCCTCTCCCCCACTTCTTTCACTGCTACAAAAGGAGCTTAAGGGAGAGAGCCCCCATGAAGGCTAGCACAAGATGGAGTACTCATGGATGTCTTCCTGGAGGGAAGGAGAAATGAAATTGGGCTGTAAAAGGGAACTAAGAATATCTGGACTTGAGACAGGCAAAAGTGGGGTAAAAGCAAAAAGCACTGCTAAGAATAAAATCCACTCTTTATTGCTCAAGCAAGTATGCCAGGCACACTGTATGTGTTTCACTTGTTGGAAATCTTGAATCCTCCCAACAGCAACCACTGCCCTATGAGGAACATACTATTACTACCCTTATTACCCTTATTTTACAGATGAGAAAATCTACACAGTGAAGGAATGGCCCTTCCCAAGGGTACACAACTAAAAAGGGGCAGAGTTGGGATTCCAACTCAGGTTTTGCCAGACTCGTGACCACTCCTCTGCAGGAAGAAGTAGAGCCCATGGAATAACCAGGGAGGGAGAGATGCTTGGAAGGGGTTTTCCTGTATTCTTTTAGTGGTGGGGGTAAGACATTAGCCCACGTCCCCACTCGCCCCCAGTGATGCAAGGATGGGGCTGGGGTAAAACCAGGGTGAATTTGTACTGTCATGTCACTGTTTTTATTAAGCATTAAGGGTTGGATCTAGGCAGGTAGGGGGAAGGCAAAGTCTTGGTCAGAGATATTCTGGAGCCAGCAAGTGGGGACCACAGGTCAAGAGTTGGGTGTCACATGTCAGGGTTAGTTGGCCTGAATGGTTTTTCGGATCCAGCGGCTATATCTGCAAACATCAGTATAGACTCCTGGCTTGTCCTTGGATCCACAGGGAACATTACCCCATGACACAAGGCCTCGGAGATGGTCTCCACACACCAGCGGACCCCCGGAATCACCCTGTGGGAAAGAGGGAGAGAATCAGATACAGGAACACACACAGAGAAAAGAAAGGGTGATAGGGCCGCCTCCCTGGCTCAGTGAGTAGAGCATGTGACTCTTGATCTCGGGGTTGTGAGTTTGAGCCCCATATCGGGTGTAAAATTACTTAAAAATAAAATCTTTAAAAAAGAAAGACAGACAGATAGGGAGACAGAAGGACACACATGTAGAGAGGGAAAGGGAGAGAGACACTCAGAGATGGATAGACTTGGGGACAGAGAGACAGACAGACACACACACAGTCACAGACAGGGAAATAGAGAGTCTGAGGGAAACTCAGAAATGTGGAGAAATAAAGAGAACACCAAGATCCAGAGAGGCGTGGAGAGAAGAAAAGAAAAAGAATAAAGGCTAGGAACAGAGACTGACAGCCATGCGGCGGGCTCCCTGCTCAGCAGGGAGTCTGCTTCTCCCTCCCCCTCTGCAGCTGCCCCTGCTTGTGCTCTCTTGCTTGCTCTCTCTCTGTCAAATAAATTAATAAAATCTTAAAAAAGAAGAACAACAACAACAACAACAACAACAGAGACTGAGAGGTGTGGAGAGAGGCAGAAGTGCAGAGTGAGGTGGAGACAAAGAGAGAAATATATATATACACATAAAATAAAATACATTGTGTGCATGGTTTTACATTTCTATTAAAAAATGCATTATAGGGGCGCCTGGGTGGCTCAGTCATTAAGCGTCTGCCTTTGGCTCAGGTCATGATCCCAGGGTCCTGGGATCGAGCCCCGCATCGGGCTCCCTGCTCCGCAGGGAGCCTGCTTCTCCCTCTCCCACTCCCCCTGCTTGTGTTCCCTCTCTCGCTGTGTTTCTCTCTGTCAAATAAATAAATAAAATCTTAAAAAAAAAAAAGCATTATATTTATATAAATCTATTCATATAATAGTTATGTTTATATATGTAAATGTACATGTAAAGAGACAGAAGGAGAGAGAAAGAGACCTAAAAAGAGAACAAACTTCCAGTTACAAGGTAAGTACCAGGGATGTAATGCACAGCATGGTGACTATAGTCAACACCACTGTGTGCTATCTAGGAAGGTTGTTAAGATAGTACACCCTAAGAGCTCACATCACAAGGAACAAAAATTTTTCTTTTCTGTTTCTTTGCTTTGCTTTCTCTTCTTATTGAATCTGCAGGGGATGTTGGGAGCTAACTAAACTGACTGCCGTAATCACTCCACACATATGGAAATCTAACATCATACTATACACCTGAAACTTCTACACTGATGTATGGATGCTGACTGCATCTCAACAAGACTGGGGAGAGAAAAGACAGCTTCAGAAATGGGATTTGTCTGCTAGCCCTTTCTTTGTGTCCAAGTTGCTATGTATCACTGTTCCTAGCTCTGTCTCTTTCTCCCTCTTGACTGGTCTCTTCAGGTCCTTCAATGCACTGGAGTAAATTCTTTTTTAAAGATTTTATTTATTTATTTGACAGAGAGAGACACAGCCAGAGAGGGAACACAAGCAAGGGGAGTGGGAGAGGGAGAAGTAGGCTTCCCACTGAGCAAGGAGCCCGATGCGGGACTCGATCCCAGGACTCTGAGATCATGACCTGAGCCGAAGGCAGACGCTTAATGACTGAGCCACCCAGGCGCCCCGCACTGGAGTAAATTTTGACATAAATAGGAGAGAGCCAGTGGTTGATGGGGAAACAAAAAAAGCCCAAGTTAAAGGCGGCATTTGGGAGTGGGGATGGAACCCTGTCTCTCCCCAGCTGTGATCCGCCCGCCTCCAGAGCTTGGTCATGTCCAAACAGGACAGTCCCCTGTTTGAGGAAGGACAGTCCCCTCACACCATCTGCCTTCTTACTGTGTCTCTCTGGTTCTTGATCTCTCTATCTCCATCCTTGTCTCTGCATTTCCTGTCTCTGCTGGCTGTCTTTATATCTCTGCCTGTTCCTCACTTTGTCTCTGAGTGTCCAACTGAGACTCTCTCCCTGGGATTCTCTCCCAGCATGTCTCTGTAAAGCTCTATTTCGGCCTGTGTGTTTTCTCTCTTGCTGTCTCTGTCTTTGGCGATGTAACCGGAAGGTCCTGGTGGCCTCACCTGGCAGGAATCCTTCCCGTACTTCTCATCCCCGGCACACACCATGTTCTGGGTGATCTGGCTGGGGTAGGCACGCTCACACTCCTCACGGGACACCAGGTGGATGTACGCACACTGGATGGTGCTAGGGAAATCACCTGCAGAGAGAAATGAGCCAGGCTCACTTCACAACCTGTCTTTCCCACGTTCCCCCCCAGCAATCTTCCAACCGCTTTAAGTCCTCTCTTCCCTCTTGGTCCCTATTTCCCACTGGTTTCCTTCGTCCCATTTGCCTTTCATTCATAAAAACCCATTTCCATTGGCCCTGACTCCTGATTGGTCCCTCTTTACATCATTCTTTCCTCCCATTGGCCTGTCTTCCTCATTAAATGCCCCTTCTCCACTAGTCCTCATTTCTTATTGGTTTTCCCTTTCTCTTAGGTCCTGCCTCTACTTGTCTCTTTCACTGGTCCCACCTTCTTCAATAGTTCCAGTTCGCCTCTAGACTCTCTTCTATTAGTCCCTCTTCCACCCTTTCATCCTTCATTGGACCCTTCTTTCCTGTTGGTTCATCCTGATTGGCCAAGATTGGTCCTTTCCTAATTGGTCCCATTGCCCCCCATTGGCTCTCCCTTCTTATTGGCCCTTAATCCAGAGGTCTACCCCCTCATTGGTTCTTTCCTAAATGAACCCGCCCCCCACCATAGGTTCCCCCTTCCTATCGGCCCTTCATCCAATGGTCCATCTTCCCTTTTTGGCCCTTCACTCACTGGTCCAACTACCTTCCACGGTTCCTGCTGACCTACCGGACTTGTTTCTACCCCATTCCTTCCTCTAGTGACTCCTCTTGACCTCTGACCCTTCCTCAGTTGGTTCCTCCCTATTATCACTCTCCACCCCATTTACACTCTCAATTCATATCTTTCTGCTGGCTGCCCTGCTTTATTGATCTCTCTTCTTCCATTAGTCCCTCCTCCATTATCTCTTCTTGATCATCTGTGCATCCTGATTGGTCCCTTTCCATCATTGGCCTCATTCTTGATTAGAAGGTCCGTCTTCTTTGATCCTTCATCTATGGCCTATCTCTCCATACCATTCACCCACGGGTCTACTTTCTCCACTGGCTGTTCACTCATTCCCTCAACTCCCATATTTGCCAACCCTCCCCATTGACACACTGCCCCATTGGCCCTCACCATTAGCCCACCTCCTCCATAGCCTGTCACCCATTGGCTTGCTTCCCCATCACCCTCCCCCTACTGACCATCTGCTGTCTTGCCCCAGCCTAGGATGTGGCAGCTGGTGTGGTTGGCCCAACAGTCTTCCTCCACGGAGAGGGGCTGGATGCGTTCAGAGAATTTGGCTGGTCGAGCCAGGCGCAACAGCATGATGTCCTGGTCATGAGTGGCAGCATTGTAGCCAGGGTGGGCCACAGCCCGGATAACAGAGCTCTGCTCCTGGAAACTCTCCCTTTGCTGAAGGTTGTGCTTCCCCAGGTAAACCTGAAGATTCCTGGGAAAGAGGAGGGCTGGGTCTTACCTGGAGCCCTTGGGCTGCAGCTGAGACTCCAGAAAGGGCTGTAATGGGAGATGGGGGTGGCTTGGTGTACCATGAACCATCTGGCCTGTTCCCCTCACAATCTTCCCAGCTCTGAAAAGGAAAATTTCATCCTTCCAGAATAACCTTGGAGACTTTTCTTGACTCTCTTTGTTTCATGCCTCACATCCAAGCTGCCCGGAAGTCCTTTTGGCTCTCCAAAGTATATCCAGGATGTGACCACTTCTCACCTCCCCCACTGCTACCATTTTGGTCTGGAGCCATCATCTCTTACTGGGGCTATGGCAGTAGGCACCCCACTGGACTCCTTGCTTCTGTGTTTGCTCCTCCACAGTCCATCCTCCATAAAACAACCAGAGAAATTTTAACAACATAAAATATCCCACCTCCTCCTGTCCCTCCTCTGCTCAGAACTCTCCCATGACTCCCATTTCACTCAGAATAAAGGCTGAAGTTTTCACCCTGACCCACAAGGTCCTGCACATCCTGCCCCCATCACCTCTCAAATATCACCTCCTCCCACTCCCTCTCTCATTCTGCTCCAGGCGCACTGGCTTCCCTGCCTTTCTTTGAATACAGCAGTCATCCTCTCACCCCAGGGCCTTTGCACTGGCTGTTCCCTCTGCCAGCAACTCTTTTCCCCACATATCTGCATGGCTTCCTCCCTCACCCTCTTCAGATGTCACCTTCTCTGTGAGGCCTTCCCTGATGATCCAGTTAAAATGCAAATATCTACCCTAACAGGCAAGTCCTTTCTCCCTGCTTTCTTTGTCATCCAAGAATCTACCATCACCATCTGATATACTATCTATGCATTGTTAAATATTTACTTATTTTATTGTCTCTCCTCCTACCATAGCAACACTGTCTAATAGAACTTCCTCAGTCATGCAGCTGCTTGATATGGTGGCCACTAGACACAGACTGCTACTGAGCACTTGTGTAGCTCCTGGGTTTGCCATCTCATTGCATTTTTCTTAATGTAAATTTAATTAGCCAATTTTGGCTACTGCATTAGGTAGCACAGCTCTAGAATATCAAGATGGGATTTTTGTTTTGTTCAGATACAGCATCCTCAGTGCCTAGACCTGTGTTTATCATATTTATGATAGACATCCAACAAATATTTGTGAAATGGATCAGAGTCACTCCCTTGCTCAAAATTCTCCCATGGCTCCCCATTGCCCTTGGAATAAAACTCATTTCACCATCCTCTGCCCCGCTGTGAACTGGTAACTTTCTTAAAACACTCCAGAATGTTTCAACCTCAGGGACTTTGTCTTTGCATTTCTTCTGCTCTGAATGCTCATCCCCCTTCTTCATTTGTCTACTCTTTCTCATTTTTCACACCTCAGCTTGGACTTCATCTCATCAGAAGGTCCTTCTTGACACCCTCCTCCATCTAAAGTAGGTACCTCTGTTCTTTTCTCTCAGGGAGCCATCCCTGTTCTTTTCCTTCACTGGACTTAGGGTAATTTGTAATATGATTTTTCGAGGGTTTGTTTGTTAAATAACTGTCGTTCTGTGCCTTTCTTCCCCTGTGTTCCTAAGGACAGAGACTCTGTGTATTCCTCTCATCCACTGCTGAATCCCCACTGCCCAGCTCAAATCTGGCACTTAACAGACGTCTTGATCAATGTGCACCAAATGAATGAATGAGAATGGTGGGAGTGATGCCGAGTCTCCCCAAGCGTAGGGGAGACCATCCTGGGGTCCTTGAGTCCATAACCTTGCATGATTAGACACCTCCCCCCACAGAAGGAAGTGGCCCTGTTGGTTTCCAGACACTTGAGTTGCCACTTACTACTTCTCTGAGCCTCAGTATCCTCATCTGCAAAATGGGGCCAGGAGTCCCTTATTGTGGAGATTCCAGGAAATGTATATAAACTGCTTAACTCAGCACCTGGCTGGTAGTTAGCATTGAACAAAATGGCAACTGTTAACCTAACTAGTTGGGTTAGGGCCCTGAGGATTAGTCCTGGTCCTTCTATGCTTTTCTACCTGTGCCCGCTTTTTGGATGATCTCATCCCATCCTGTGTTTAAATACCACTTATTTGTGGATGACCCCTTAATATTTACCTAGAGGTCTGACCTCTCCTCTGAGCACCAGCAGCCTACCCTCATGCTTCTTGGACATTGCCCTGGTATCTCAGACTCACCTTGGCTAAAGCAAAATGTCTGACACTCCTCTGCCCATATCCAAACTGGTTCTATCTCCCTCTCCCACAGCTTAGAGAGACACAACAGAACATCCACTTGTTTGAGTCAATACCTGGAGGTCAGCCCTGCTTCTTCCATCCCACATCACCGAGTCCTGCTGGTCTCAAAATACCTCCCAAGGTTTTCAACCGTCCTCCATCCCCTGGTCCAAGCCATCATCCTAGGTCGTTCTACATGCATCCCTTCATCTCCCCTTACTCAGCGCACTTTCCACATGGTGACCAGGATGCTTTTAAAAATGTAAATCAGGGATGCCTGAGTGGCTCAGTCGGTTAAGCGTCTCCCTTCAGCACAGGTCATGATCCCAGGGTCCTGGGATCAAGTCCCGCATCAGGCTCCCTGCTCAGCTGGGAGCTTGCTTCTCCCTCTGCCTGCCACTCCCCCTGCTTGTGCTCTCTCTCTCTCTGATAAATAAATAAATAAATAAATAAATAAATAAATAAATAAATAAATATTTAAAATCTTTAAAAAAAATGTAAATCAGATCCTGCTGCTTCCCTGACTGAAATTTTCCAGTGGTTTCCCACCTCACTTAGAGTGAAATCCATCATTCCATCGCTGCCTACGGGGTCCTGCAGCATCTGATTCCCGAGTTAGAAGGTCAGTCCATAAAAGCAGCAGTTTTGCTTATTTCCTTCACCGCTGTATCCCCAGGGCTCCAAACAGTGCCTGACAGATATTTAACGCTCAGTTAAGTACTGGCCAGATAAACCTGGTTATCAGATGCCTTGTGCTGGGACGGGGAGATGTGTGTGTCCCTTCGTGCCTGAAGTCTGTAAGACACCCCCGGGGTCTCATCGCAACCACACCTCACTCATGGCATAGAGACTCACGGTTTTTTGCAGTGGGCAGCGGTCAGGACCCACAGCGGGTGAATGAGGACCCCTCCGCAGAGCAAGTGGCCTGACGTGTACAGGGCAGCTTGGTAGGGGTGAGATGTCTGCTCACAGGGTCCACCGTGCAACACCTTATTCTGTTCCTCTGCCCAGGCTGAGAGAGGAAGGGTCTGAGTCAGGGAGGAGGTCTGGAGACACCAGGCGAATCCCCCAGTGTGAACCCCAATGCCGTCCCAGTGCTCCATGTCATCTGCACCCCACCCCCATCCTCAGATTCTTCCCCACCTTTCAGACCACCTCCCACCCCCTTCCCATCTGCACCCCATCCCTAACCTAGCCCTCCGCTTCCTCCTAACTCCAAGCCCACCCCACCTCCATACCTGTGTGAATCCCCATCCCCAATTCCAAACTTTCCCATCAGCAGCCCCTACCCGCCCCATCCCATCCTTTTTTCCACCTGCAGCCTTCAGGATCAGTGCCACAATCAGCATCTTCATGCCCATTCCTGAGAAGGGAAACCAAATGCTCCTCAGGCACCATCTCAGACCCCCTCAAGGCCCCTCCTCATCCTCCCCCTCCCTAGCCTGCACGCCTTCCTGACCCTTGACTCCATCCTTCCCCTGGCCTCTTGTCACTCTAACCGTGTCTTCCATTCTGGGGTCCCATGAAGGCAGGTTGGTGGTCTGTGGCTCACATTATGCGTCTCTTACTTCTCTGGGCTCTAGCGTGCCCGCCTGCCAACAGGCGGGGATGGCCCAGGAGGGGTCCTGACCTTCTTCCTTCCCCTTCTGAGCTCACAGTGTCGCTCATCCCCGCACCTGGAGGTTCTGGGGTGCAGTGTGATCTTACCTGCTGGGGGCCGGCTGCCTGGGGGCCCAGAGGACTCCTGGCCGAGAGGTTCTTGGGTTGGGACGGGGATAGCACGTGTCACAGGCAGACAGACCGAGGAGCAGAGAGGGTCAGAAATGCAAAGAGTTATGGGGAGAGACAGGACACTGAAAGCAGAGGGGATGCCCAGGAGCCAGAGAGACAGACAGCAGAGGATGTATGGGCTGTGAGGCCCAGGCCAGACTGACACCTGGGCTTCCTGGCCTCCCTGGAAGAGGCTGTTCCTGTCCACAGATACTCCTGGTGCTTCCTTTTAACCCCTGTCTCCCCAGGTCCCTGAGGCAGGAGGCCGCCCCACCCTTTCCTCCTCACCCAGACCTCCCACACACATTCCTTGCATCCCCATGTCCCCATGGCTCTGCTCCTGATGACCCCTGACCGGGCTTCCCGGCAGGGGAGCACCAGTCCCTGAGTGCATTGGGAGCCTGGACTCCTGGGACTGAGGGAGGAGAGGCTAGGGGTCTGGACTCCAGGGTCTAATGGGAGGAGGGGAGGGGGCTTAGAATTCTAGACCTTCAGGAGAAAGACCTGGGCACCTGCACTTTTGAGTCTAAAGGAGGAAAGGGATTTGTTCTCAGTCCCTAGACTTGTAGGTCCTTGAGCAAGAAGGTATCTGAAGACCAACACCCAGGCAAGTGAACAGTGCCCTCTGGCATGCAGGAATCCCCCCACCTCTGTCTGTGAGCACTCTAGGCCTACAGACCCTCACTCTTGGGTCTGCTGCCTTCAGGCACTGGAAACCAGGCCACGTGGGTCAGTGGGGTTGGGGTGATTCACGCACCTGCCCGTAAGTCGCTCTGTGGGTGCTGACGACCTCCGTGTCCCCACCGTAGACAGCAAGCCAGTGAGAAAGCATGTGTCACCAAGCTGGCACCTGCCCCTGCCCTGGGCTGGGGCGCAGGCCCAGCACTGTGGGGAAAGGGGCCTCAAACAATTGGGCTTTGTCCGCCCCCAGCACCCAGTGCCATGCTCCCAGCAGCTCCGTTTCTCAACCTCTCTTCCGAGCAGGCAGGCGGCTGCGTCAATAACTTCCCTTTGTCCCTGTCTGACAGTCCTTTTGCTGTCCTTTCATTGTCCACCCACTTCTGCCGGATATCAGGACATTTGACCTTCCTGGTCCCCCTGCTCCAAGCCTGCCCACCTGGGAGGTCTCACTGTCCACCTCTGTCCTTGGCCGTAGTGGGGGTGTCTCCATGTCCGTCTTTCTCTCTCTCTCTCTAGTGTTTTCCGGTGTTCATCTCAGGCTCTATTTGTGTCTCTGTCCCTCTGCCTCTTTCCCCATCTCTCTCTGTCTTTCTCCCAATTCTCCGGGTCTCTGTTGACATTCTCTACATCTCCGTCTGCTTATCCTCCCCTGGCTTCCCCTGCATTTCCAGGAGAAGCATGTGCCTCTGCCCAGAAGCGAGTTAGATCCCTGGGGAGCCTGCGGGATGCTGTGGGGAGCAGTGGGAAGCCAGTGGGACACAGGAGGGTTTTTGATGGGATTCAACACGGAGGGAGAGACTTGGAAATAAGCAGGAATGCAAGAACACTTGAGAGCAATGTGGGAATGTGAGATGGGGGCCCAGCAGCTATGGAGGGATCCAGGATGATTTGAGGGGGTGCCTATGAAGTTGGACCTTGAATGCTGCGCCCATTGTTGGGTATTGGTCAGGTGAAGCAGGGCAAGAAGTCCTGATGTGTGGCGGCCATGGGGAGGGAGATGAGGATGGATGTAATGAGCACAGGGCATGAGAAGGAAAATGTGGGGAAGTCACTGGAGATGAGGACAACTGATATCAGTAATGTCCACCTCAGCACCAGCTCAGGCCTGGCACTGGGGGATGAAAATCAATATTTGGCAGTCAACATACTCTCGGGCTGCTCCTCTGCCCCCAACTTCCCCCAGGCCCTTCACGCTCACGTTCCCACTGAACTCGGCATCTTCTCAGAACCCACCATCCTCCTGGACACCAGGCTGGATCGCTTACAGCCCGGCCCACCACCTCCTGTCCATCCCCATGACCCTAGCCCCAGCTCAGACCTGCTCATGTCCCCCCGGACCATCACCCTGGGCTCTTCCCCCTTCTCTGTATCCTTCACCTGACCCCAGAGGGGTCTTCCTGCACCCAGAGTTGACCCTGACGCTCTCCTGCTCATAGCACTTCCCTGGCTCCCCCATCACCCATGGGACAAAGTCCCAGACCCTCAGCCAGGTGTTGGAAGACCTTCAGCATCCACAGCTGTCCTGGTCAATAGAAATATATTGCCAAATACAAATGCACTTTTAAATTTTCTAGTAGCCATAATTTTTTTTAAAATAGTAAAAGGATGGGATGCCTGGGTAGCTCAGTTTGTTAAGTATCCGACTCTTGATCTCAGGGTCATGAGTTCAAGCCCCATGTTGAGCTCCACACTGGGCATGGAGCCTATAAAAAATAATAGTAAAAAAAAAAAAAGAGACAGGAGCTCATTTTAGTATTTCATTTAGCCCAATACATCCAAAATTGCAATGTGAAATCAAAATAAGAACATTTTAAAGATAGTTTGTCTTCTTATTTTGTGCAAAGTAAATGTTTGGAATCCGATGTGTCTTCCATTCACAGCACATGTCAGTTGGAACTTGTCACATTCCACAAGTTAGGAGCCACCGTGGTGAGCAGCTACTGCATTGCACAGCCCAGCTCTGCCCACAGATCTCATGCTCCAGGCATGAAGCTTGCTCTCTCACCTCTGGGTCTCATCCATGCTATTCCCCCTCTCCAAATGCTCTTCTCACCTTCTCCTGACCACAACTTGTCTTTCAAGTCTTTGCTTTGGCATCATCTCCTTCTGGAAGCCTTCCCTTGAACACCACCCAACTTCCACCTTCTGCAGTTGGGTTAGTCACTCTCTCACTCAAGTTCCCACAGCAGGTGCATCCCTCAAGTCATCCTGGACCATGAGCATCTGGATCCATGTCCGTCTCCCCCACTGGATCGTGAGCTCCTTGAGGGCAGGCACTGAGGCTGACTCACTCCCTTGTGTCCCAAGTGCCTTCACAAGACCTGACCCAGAGGAAGCCTTAGGAAATGTTGACCAAATGACTAAAATGTCTTCATTACGCCGCCCACTCCCATTTTACAAAAAAGAAAACTGAGACTCAGAGAAGGAAGTTAATTGCTCAACATCCAACACCCAGGAAATGGTGGGACCTTTTGGATTGGAACTCAACTTCCAGTGTGGAGGTGGACAAGGCCGGTCTTTTGGAGCTCCCATGGGGTGTCCCTTAGCACAACAGGGGATGGGAGGGCTTGGGAGGAGTTGTTGAGAGCCTCGTGGGAAAGGAGGGAGGTGATAGGTGGTGAGGAACTCCACATCTAAGAACCTCTAAGAGAGAGAATAAAGTCCCCAACTGCAGGCGTTTGCCAGTGACCTTTATGGTTTTGTCCTTGCCATGAGCCATGCATTATTATTTACAGGGTATTTTCCCCCAAATTGACATGCTCCACAAAAGTTTTCAATAAAGAAAATGTGTTATAAGAAAATTTTGTGAGAGTGTAAGCAGGAAAAAGTACCAGAAATCACAGACAATAGGAACCAATACTCACTGAAAGCTTACTCTGTGTCAGGCAATGTTCTAGCATTCTCTGAATATTAAATTTATTTAACCTTCATAGCAGACCTGGGAAATAGGTGTTATTCCTCTCACTTCAAGGATGAAGGAAAGGGGATTAGGAAGTAATGGACAAGCAGCTGACAGGTGCCCAAACCGGGGCTGGAATCCAAGAAGCCTTAGTTCTGGAGTCAGTGCCTTTGACTACTATGTTGTATGGTCTGCCCAAAGAGAAAGGAAGTTATTTTTAAAAATCCAACAAAAGTGCTATCCCAAGTCATTACAAACCAACCCACCTCCAGACTTGTAGGAAAGGCCAGGTGTCTCCAGGCTGATTTAGTACAATTGCAACGTTTCATTACTTTTTCAAACTTTAGATGAATATTGATTTGAGGTTGCTTGCTGGGGGGAGGGGAAGTTGATGGATCTTCATGGACACTGGTGGCCAAAAACCCTTGACATACCTTAGACTTGACACTGATCTAGAGGCAGGAAGGGTCAGGGGTCTGGACACCCGAGTCTGAGGGGGGAGGTGCTGCAGGCAGGGACATTAGGTCTGAGGGAGGAGGGCCTGGGGGTCTAGACTCCTGTGTTTTGTGCCAGGAAGGGGCTTTGCCTCCTGTGTGTAGGGAGTTGGCGGCTGCAGGATTTCTGCAATATGGGGAGGGGTGGAGGAGTGGGGGGCTAGGAGAGACTTGCTAGGGAGATGAGATGAGGAGAGGAAGGATCTGGAGGACACTGGTTGAGAATTCTGGGGGAGAAACTGGAAAGACAGGCAAGAGGGTGAGCCCTGGGCTGGAGAGGATCCCTCTGTCAGCAGCGTCTGAGGTGTGACTGCCCAGGGAACCTTTGATGGCAGGAGGCCAAGGGCATAGCCAGGCTTTGAGTCACAGGGGACTCCTCCCTCCTCCCTTCCAGAGGTCCCTTCCCTTCCTTCTTTGAGAATAGGAGCCCACCAACCCAGATTCCCACCCCCCCCTTCCTCTAGCACCCAAGATGCTGTTTTCTCACTCTGGGTGGGTTCCTGTGGGACCCTGGTGTCCCATCCACCTGCCATCTCTATCCTTCCTGAAAACACCCCTCTCTCCTGGTTTTGCCACCTGTGAAATACTCAGGAACACTTTCATATCCCTTTCCACCCCAATGAAACAGGCTTATTCTCTCCTCCCTCCGCCCTTCCTTCTTCCCTGTCCAACCTTCTCTTCCTCTCTCCAACCCATTTTATAGATGAAGAAAACTGAAATCTGGGGAATGGATAGAAACAGGTCACTAAGCAGGAGGCAGGGCGAGGGCTCAAAATCGGATGTCTCTCCCTCTCTTAAGGGTTCCTCCTCCCCAGCCTCAGATCTTCAGAGCTTTTCCGCCTTCGTTTTCAAGTTACAAAAGTGCACGTCTACAGAAACATAAATGGAAGGAAGGAGGCACCCCACAACTACCACTGCATGAGTTAGTATGTGTCTTTTCAGATTTTATTCTGTAAACATTTCATTTTACACAGCTAGATTCACACACCCGTTTGTATCTTTCTTTTTTCTTGTTTCATCATATAACACAAACATTCTTGCATAACACTAACAATTCTGCAAAGTTATTATCTTTAACAGCTTCCTAATATCCCTGTCCCAAACAGGCCTATTGTTTACATAAACAATCCACTAATTTGGGACATGTTCAGTGTTTCCACTGTTTTGCTATGATAAATAATGTTGTGATGAATTAAAACCTTGCTCCGCACTTTGGATTTTTTTTTTTTTTTGAGTAGTATCTTCCTCAACTAGAATCACAGGGTCAACGACCTGGTAAATAAGGGTCTCAATCCACCATGCCAAACTGCCTTCCATAAAAATGGCATGATTTACAATTCCACAGGTTGAGAGTGCTGGTCTCATTGTGTCTTTACCAGCACTGAGGTTTTTGTGTTTCATGCTGGTTTTAGGTCTTTGCTAACTTGATTGGTTTACATATGTGGCGTATTGTTGAGGTTTTAATACGTCTTTGAGGAAAGGTAAAGTCAAATATGACTACAGTTCATCACGTCCTTATTTCTCTGAATTTCTTGTTGAGGGCGTACGGATGGAGAGATGGGAGGTATGCAGAGATTAACAATGCTTTCTCATGGTCTCATTTATCCATTTGACGTACTTGCAGACTTGGGTATAGACACCTGGGTCATTGGGTTGGCCACAAGGGAAAGTTCCCCAGGACACCAGGCCTTGCAGGGTACCTTTGCACATCAGTGGTCCCCCTGAGTCACCCTGGAGAAAAAAGAGCAGATTAGCTTCCGTTTCCGAGCAACCACCACTCACTGGACGTGTCCACGTCCGCAATTATCAAGTCTTTGTCCTGCCACACCGTAGACTTCTACCCTGGCCAATGGGAGAGACTCATGGTCTCTGGGCACCAATAGGAGAACAGGAGTTAGCGTTGTCACGGCGAGAACAAACCAGTTCTCTGAAGACATTGGCTTGAGCCCCGGCCAATGGGACCAATCACTGGGAAGGGGGTGGAGCTTCCAGGGGGTCGGAGCCCCATTTACTTTCCACCTTTAAGGACTCTGCGCCAAGCCAGAGGGAGAAGGAGCATTATCTCCAGAGCATGTCCCCCTTGAGCATGAAAGGGGGACAGGGTGGCCCTGGAAAGCAGGGGCAGGACGGGTGTCATAATTCAAAAGCAACAGTGCAAAATGAATATGCGGCCCCTTTTTTCAAAAATTATTAAGAGATTCAAGACAGCAACAGAAGTGCATTAAATCACTTGTGTGGGACTCTCTGAGTATGAAGCCCTGTGCCACGGCACAGCTTACATATTCATGAAGCCAGCCCTCACTAGGGAGAAAGGGGACCCCTGCCGCCCATTCTCTAGGACATACATCCCTGTCCATCCCCCCCATCTCTAACACACACCATCCCACCTCCCCTGAAAGCTGAGGGTGCAGATGTGAGCAAAGAGAGTGGGGTACTGAAAGAAGGGTGGAGAGGAGAAGGCAGAAGGAGGAGGGGGATGGAGAAGCAGAAATGTAGGGGGTGGGGAAGGAGCAGAGATGGACACAGGTGGAGACGGGGTCAGAGAGAGAGAGAGAGAGATCCCACACAAAGAGAGGAAGACAATGTCATTCAGATACAGAGAGGAGGTTAAAAAGATGAGGAAGGGGGAACAAAGAGGAGGGGGAGAGAGAGTTCTTTCCCTAAAACCAGGACTGGGATGAGGTGGAGGAGACAGCTCCTGCAACAAAGTCTCAATAATTGCAATAAATAATATTTCAATGCAATGCTTGGAAAAAAATCAGATTTAGTATGAAAAAGTCCATGATGAGCACAGTATCCCAACCTTAAAGACAGCGTCAGTACAGTGCTGGGTTGCACCATTACTGTAGCCCGAAGCAAATGAACAATTCAGTAAGAGTGATGGCTCTTTATCCAAAATTCTGATATATTGTTCATCATGGGCTTTTTGCATGGATTTTAATTTTTAAGAATGTTGCATTAGTAGAATATGATTTATCTTGGCAACCACTTGAAGTGTGGGCTGGAAGCTAGTGCCTTACTCATCTGCCTGTCCCAACCCCATCTTTTCCACCGCCATTCTGCCCCACCCCAGGGTCATGCCAGCCTCCTGGGCTCCCACTACTGCCCCAGACAGAGAGCAGGGTAGAGAGAGCTAGGAAAACAGGCCTTGGGGTGGGGTGGGGGTACAAAGGAAATGCTCAGCACCAAGGTCAGGTGCACAGATTTCTGGACGGAAGGAAAGACAGGGGATCCAGGGCTGGGGATGGGTGGACTCTCACATTGCAGGCGTTGGTCTTGGAGTTGGGGATGCCAGCACACAGCATGGATTTTCCCAGTAGGTCCTTGTAAATCTTCTTGCAATCCTGGGAGGAGATGAGCTTGACATCCGTGCACATGAGCTCTGATGGAAAGGTCACTGGTGGGGAGAGGGGAGGTCAGTCAGAGGCCTGGGCCTGCGGCCCCCTGAGTGCTGATGGAGAGAGGAAGAGCCTTGGACCCTGAAGGAAGAGGGGACTGGAGGCTCAACACTCAAGTCATGAAATGGGGCCTGACTCCTGGTCTCCAGGGTCTGAGGGATGAGTTGGGAGCCAGGGCCCTTGGGTCCCGGAGGCAGCCTCACCATCAGGGCTGGTGGTGGTGCCCCAGCCAGAAACGGTGCATGTGGTCCCAGGGGGTTCACAGCGGGAGGGCAGCTTGACTTTCCTCACACTCGGTGATAGCCTGGCTCGTCTACTTAGCTTCACAAGCATGAGGTCATTAACGTGGGTCTGAGTGGAGTACCCAGGGTGGCGGAACGACCTTGTGGCCCGGATCTTCTGAGCTCTATTATCACCCAGCTGATGACTGCCCATGTGCACGTTGTATTCACTGGGAGAATAGAGTGACATTCAGAGAGAAACACTATGATTGGGAGAAGGGATAGGGACCTCGAGGGAGGGGGACAGAGACCCCGAGAGAGGGCTGCAGTGTCCCTGCCACGTACTTCATCATGCAGTGGGCAGCAGTGAGCACCCACTGTTCATTGAGCAGCACACCTCCACAGTGGAGCTGATTGCCTCTGAGCAGGGCCACCTGCCAGGGGTGGGAGCCTCTTGTACATGGGACTCCATCAATAATCTTCTCCCCACTCTTGTCACCTTGGGTTGGATAGAGACAAGGAAGAAAACATGGGTAGCATGCATTAAGGGGGCTGAAGAAGCAGCCGATGGATCTGGAGAGAAAGATGGAAAGAAACAGAGAGGCATGAGAAATGCAGAGGCAGAAAGAGGGAACAGTACAGAGAAAGCTGGATGTGGAGATGGAGAGAGACAGAGGGAGCCTGCTCATAAACCCAGGAGGAACATCTTGTCTGGAGGCAACCACAGAAGCTGATGGGAGCAACAATGAGCGCAGGAGATGGCCCGGAGGGCACAGAGACCCCAGGAGTCAGAAGGAAGCAGGAAGAAAGGGGACAGGAGGTAGAAGAGTCTTGTTTTCCATAGGAGGAAGCTGTAGCAGGGGGAGGGTTCTGACCCAGGAAATCCTTGGAGAGAGGGGGGGTCAGCAGGGACAATGGGAGGCCCCAGGGGTGAGGTCAGACCTCCCAGTCCAGCCCTCACCTTCTTGGCCAGCAGATCCCAGGACGAAGGTCAGTAGTAGGATCTGCAGGGGCAAGAGAAGGGATCCTGCCATGGTGGCCTCTCTCAGCCTCTCCGGGGGCTGCCAGGCAAAGCAAGGGTCTCTTTTGCAGGGGGCTGGGAAGGACAAAGAGTTTCAGGTAGCAGGAGTCCAAGTCCAGTCCCTCCTACATCAGACCTAGAAGTCCAAATCCCCAGTTCTTCCCCCACTCAGACCCAGGAGGCCAGGCCTCCAGACCTCCCTTCCCCCTGGGGACTCAGGAATCTCAGCAATCTGTCCCATCCCTCCTCATCCGCAAGTCTAGATCTTCAGTTCTTTTTCCCCTGACACCAAATTCCAGACCTCCAGTCCCTCATCTCTCACAACCAGGATTCCAGCCACCCCCCTCCCCTTAGAAGCAGGAGCCAGCTATCCAGCCAGCCTCATCCCCCACCCCAAATGAGGCCCCTTCTCACCTCCCGAGGGTCCGATGTGATCTCGGCTCCAGGCTCAGTTGGGAGCCAAGCGTTTCCAGCCCTGTGCAGGGCGTCCCTCTTATACCACCCCCGTCCCCACGCCCGCCCCAGTGCCCTGGGGTGCAGGCGGAGCCGGCTCTGAGACGCCCCCATCCTGCCTTCGCAGTTATCTCGAAGCCCTGAGGGAGCGGAAGCAATTGGCCGCACTCAATTCTTTCTCCACCCTCCTTCTCCAGGCTAGGGTCGGGCGGTACCCAGCTAGTTGGCCCCGCCCATTCGGGCCCTCTGTCCTGGTGGCTGCTACAGGTGAGACTAGGTGTTGGCTCTGAGGGGGGCCTCAGGAGGAGGAGCAAGGAACTGCAGAGCTCAGGGAACGTCCTCCTCTGGGGCCATTTTCTTGTCCTCATTCCCTCTCAGGGGTGGCCTACCCTGTACCCTAATTCAGACCAGCCTGTGGGAATTTGTCCAGGCTGGATCCCGATGGTGTCTTTGAGCCTGAACCCACTCCCAGCCCTGATATAGGGATATGAATTAAAAAGAGAGTGCTTTCCCTAATCCCACCCTACTAAATGTTCACTATTATCAATTTAGTCTGTGTTCTCATATTATACACAGATTGCTGTCGTATTGTGTATTTATAACAAAGAACTCCATACTTAAGTATTATGTAATAGAACTTTTTTTCTCCATAAAATAACTTGAACAATTTTTCCCCTTAGTATATTTAGATAATTTCCTCTTCCTTCCTAAGGATTGCATAGTATCCCATTCTATGGTTGAAACATGATTTATGTAATGTGTTTCAAATTCGTGTATTTTGGATAGTTTTCATTATAATAATGCTGGAATGAACTTCTTTGTACATTCGTCTTTGCTCCTGTGTTTGTTCAAATATTCATGGAGCATCTACTCTGCCAGAAATTCTTCTGCTCCTGGGGACACAGCAAGCAGTCAACAAAGCAGATAAAAATTCCTTCACAGAGGCTCTCCTACTGTGGAGACCATGAATACAAAAATAAGTACATAAAATATATTGTTTATTAGGTGGTGGGAAGTGCCATGGAGAAAAATATAAGTGGGAAGAGGGATAGGGAGTTATTGGTTTTCTCCACTCTCAGAGATCCCTGGGGTGATTAATATTTGGAATGATGATTGGAAAGACTCCATGTGAAGGTAACATTTGAGCAAAATTTTGAAGGAGGTGGTGAATGGATCCATGTAACTACTTGTGGGTAGTGAGTTCCAGGCAGAGCAAACAGGCAGGTGAATTAAGCAAGGGGTGTGACTAGAATGTTCTAACAGGGAAGACATTTTTGAGTGGAGCTGAATGAGTAAGGGAGACAACGCAGGCCATGAGATCAGAGACATAACAGGACTCAAATGACATAGAGTCTTGAAGACCAATGTAGGACTTCAGCTTTCACTTTGAGTAAGATGGGACATTGTCTGATTATTACTTGAAGACAAATTCCTAAAAATGGAATTGACCGCAACTTCTAAATCAGATCTCCAAAATGTAATTGGTTCCTTAGCTATCAGCCCAAATCTTATCTCAGTGCTGATCCAAACCCAATTCTACAGTAATCAACAAACCATTCCTACCTCCAATCCAACTAGAGAACTACTCCCCCAGCCCCCCACCCACACTGTCTTTCAGATCCAATCCTTTTTACACTTAAGAAATACATATTGAGCACCAGCTGTATACCAGGCTGGGCTAGAGGCTGAGGATACAATGGTGCGCAAACCCAGACAGAGTCCCTTCTTTAAAGGAGCTGACAGTCTAGGGTAAAAGAAAGATAAATAATTCATAAACAAATGTAAAATTATAAGCATAATGTGTGCTCTTAAGGAAAGGCATAGGGTATTATAAAAACACTTCCTAGGGACTTGGACCCAGGAATTGACAATAGGCTGAGAGTTGAAAGAGCAATAAACATTAACTAGAATAAAATGGGAGCAGACTAGAGAGTATATCATTTAGAGGAAATAGCATGGACAAAGGTCCTGAAATGGGAGTTATGGTTGGAGTTCAGAGACTGAGGGTTGACTGGAACCCAGATGATGAAGAACATATGTCATGGCAAGTTTGACTTTATCCTGTGGATGATGGTGAACCACTTGGACTCTAGTCAGAAAAGTGACGTAACAAGATTTGTAACTGCAAAATGTCACTCTACCTGCTATATGAAGGATGGATTTTAAGGGGATTCGGACCCATAAGAAGACCATTGCTGTAGTCCAGATGAGAGGTGATGGTGACTTAGCTAAGGCTAGTTAGGAGGTGGAGATGGCAGTAAGTGGATGGATCCAATATGTGCTTAGGAAAGAGAATCAACAGGCCTTGGGGATGGATTAAATGTAGGATGTGGTGAGGGAGTCAGATGTTAAGATTTCAAGGTCTCTTGCTCAATGGATGGTGGTGCCATTCATTGAGAAGCCCTGTTCAGATATGATCAAGTGTTTGTGAGAAGGTGAGAAAGATCTCAGTCTCTGGCTTCAAGCATAATTCTAACTCCAATCTTTACTGTGACACAGTTCTCAACACCAGTCATGACACAAGCCCAAGTCTTAACCTGAAACCTCAACTCCTACCCAAACCTAACCCTCAACTCTGCTTTATCCTTATCCAATTCTAACTTATACCTCAACTTGGAATCTAGTTCCTGACCAAGTCCCTGATTCCAAATGTCAGCTCGAGCTACAACTCACACCTCAACCAACCTTAAACTTTGACCCAAACCCTGAATCCCTAAACATAAACCAAACTCAGTCTTGACCCAAAACTGAATATCACTATAGCCTCAGTCCCAAGCCTGACCCATGCACAACACAAACTATAGTGTCCATCCGAGACTATAGTAATATTCTGGAAGCCCACACTGACATCCCTATTAACTCATCCCCAACTCACCCCAATCCTAACACTCTGACTCCAGTTCCAGCTCTATCTCTTTTCCAACCCAATTTCTACCTGAAATTTCATATTCACTTCCGTGTCTGACTCTTTCCCCATCCCATCTTCATTTTCCTAACTCCACACACCACCTTGACCCTTTATTTCACACAAACTCTGAAATAAAGTCTACCAACAGACACCATACTAAAATTGACCCCATACTGACTAAATTCAACCTAAGTCCCCAAACTTTCTGAGACACTTACTCCCATCAAATCCAAAATGAGACCCCCGAACTCAGACTACTGATCCCACCAATTCCACAGGAGGACCCTGGCCTTGAGGGGTGTCAACCTTCCTGACTTGGGCTCCCCAGTCAAGTAGAGGTAGACCCCAGTCCACTTGACTTCATATCCCCATGAGTCAGTAATCTGTATCTTTCCCTCTCAGCTTCCTAAGGAGAGGAGTTTTAGCAAGACTTCCAATTTGTTATCTACTGCCCAAATCTCTATCCCTGGATTCTCTCTTCATCCCCCTGCCTCATCAGCATTCTGTCAGAAAGAGGAAGGGAGCTACACTCCTCTGGAGCCCTGTTGTCCATTCTTACAAACCCAGAACATCTCCTCTGCTGTGCTCTGCATATCTGTCTTTCTATGTTCTTAATTATTTAATCTGATTTTGTTGCTAAACATGTCTTCATGAACAGAAGGAACGAGTCTGGTGTTCATTGGTGTTTTCTTTAACACCCAGCCCAGACCAGGGAACATAGGAGGTACTTAAATAAATACTAGTTTGCAAACCACTGTCATCCACAGATTTGCCAACCCTAGACTGTCTTTCCTTGATCCCTGCGCCGGTCAACCATGGGGTGTGAGGCCAAGTTCTTTTGCTCAGACCAAACCAGGTGTGAATCCTAATTTCTTGCCCTGTGATTTCAGGTAAGTGACTTAATTTTTCTAAGCTTCACTTTACCCCTCTTTAAGTGGGGAGTGGGGCACCTGGGTGGCTCAGTTGGTTGGGTGTCTGCCTTTGGCTCAGGTCGTGATCTTGGGGTCCTGGGGGCAAGCCCTGAGTCAGGCTCCCTGCTCAGTGGGGAGTCTGCTTCTTCCTCTCCCTCTGCCACTCCCCCCCCACTCATGCTCTCTCTCTCTAATAAATAAAATCTTTAAAAAAATAAAGTGGGGGAGAGAAAAATTTACTTCTCAAGGTAAATGGTAGGATAAAATAAAATTATGAAAAGAAAGTGGATGTACACATAGCATACACTGAGTAGTATTAGCTCCCTTACCCCGTCATCCAGAATGAAGCAGCTTCCATTTTTTGTACACCTGCTGTGTGATGTGTCAGACATTTCTCAGAACTCATCTCTATTCCTCACATGGGTCCAAGTGAGGACTGTCTTCCCCATTATATAGATGAGAAAATGGAGTTTTAAAAGAGGTGAGATCCCTTGATCAAAGTCATATAGCTGAGGAGTCAGAAGAGGCAGAATTCAAATGGCTGAGGATTGCCCATGGTATCACAGTTGTACAGACCCACACTCTGAGAAGAAAATTTTCCAGGGACACTGTCACACACCCTTGAAATCTCATATGGCTCAGAATGGACTTGGAACCCTATGGGCCTATTAATGATGCCTACCCCCACATTGGTGAGACTGTCAAACCCCAGCCCTCCTGTGCCCTTTGTATTTAGTACCAGCACCTGTTTTGAAGTCCCACACAAATACCCAGCCTCATACTTCCCTCGCCCTCAAACTTGTGTCCTGAACCATTGCCTGATGACTTATCCTTCAGCTCATGATCACACTTGAGAACTGGCATCTGGTTATCCTGTCAGCTGTGCCTTGCCCTGAGGGATCCTGGACACTGTGACCCTGGAACCTCCTGACTCAGCCCCTTGGGTTCTGAAGGCCCATTGTTTCTGACTTCCTGGATTCCCTTCCCTCTTCTTTCAAGAACAGCTTCCCACTTCTTCTGGGAAGCTGCTCTTTCATTTCGCATAGTTCTGGTGAAAATGTCAATCATAGTTCTCCAATCCCTCCCATCTGCCCACCCAACCACTGGGATTGATGCATGACCCAGGCCAAGCCAACAAGAGCATTGCCTCCTCCCTGACAACAAAGATTGACCCAAGGGGTGGGTCAGTTCAAACTGAACCAATCAGAGTTCTTCCCTGGGAGTAATATCAAGATGCCAGGAGAATGGAGATCTTTGTTTCTGCTGTGTTTGCTTAATTGGATGTGTCAGTAACTGCTATGTTCCCTCCATCTGAAAAAGTCTGTCTACAGAGGCTAAAATGAGATCCACAGAAGAAGGAAAGAGACAAGCAGAATGAGAAACAACTCACACACACCAAAAAGAAAAATAAAGGCAGAGAGAGGTAGGCAGAGTGACAGAAAGTGTCACACAGAGAGAGAGAGCAAGAGCACGTGTGAGAGAGCTGATTGGCTTAAGTCACCATTTCAAGTACTTGAGACTCTGGTACCCGTGTCACATCCTGACATCATGAACCATCCCCATAACCTTCCTAAGCACCTAAGCCAACCATCCCCTCTTGCATATAAGCCAGTTCTAACTGGGGCTCTGACATTGCTACCCAAAAGCTCCCTAAGTAGATCCTTCCAGCTTTTGTCCATGCCTGGTGTTTTGATTTCCTCCCAGATTCCACAGTCCACGATCCTATTCCTGAATTTCTGGTTGACCTTGGACCAGTTTCTTCCCCCCTTGACCTCAGCCATGCCCCTCCTTAATACTATAAATCAATTTTCAAGTGTTGTTTTTTTTTTCCCCCACTGGGGACATTTAAATACCACCTGGATACTGGGTGATATTAAAAAATTATTACTAACTCTGTAAAGCCTTGATAATGTAAGGCGTTTATGTTTTAAAATAATCTATATTTTAGAGCTGGAGTTGGCAAACTTTTCTCAAAAAAGAGCCAAAGAGTGTATATTTTAGGCTTTGCAGACCATGAGATAAAATTGAGGATATTATATAAGTACTTACAACAAGAGAGAAAACTGGAAAATAAATTTCCAATTTTAATTGATGAAATCCAAAATACAGTAATAATCATTTGTTACCAATTTTTGTCATACAGGTCTATTAATGAGCAGAATGGAACTATATTTGGGGGATAACATCTTGCTTAATTAGAGTTCAAAATTAATGCTCCCTGTCATCAAATCGAATAGTAAAAGCTATTTTTAGCTCTTGGGATTTGGCCCATTGGCTTTAGTTTGCCATACCCTTTTTTAGAAACATATGACAAAATATTTAAGAACAATAGGATGGTCACCATTAGTTTCAAAATACTCCAGCATTAGGGAAGTGTGTAGTATAGGTGAAAGGATTGGTTTTGATTGACTTGGATGGTGGTATACGAGGGTTCCCATACTATTTTATGTATGTTTGAAATTGTTCATAATAAAAATTCTAAAACAATTCTTTAGACCAAGATGACCCTTGAGTATCACCTCCAAAAATGCATCCCCAGTTCCAGGAGTTTACTATCAAGCACGAAAGTCTTCATCAAGATGTCTGGTATTCGGGACGCCTGGGTGGCTCAGTTGGTTAAGCGACTGCCTTCGGCTCAGGTCATGATCCTGGAGTCCCGGGATCGAGTCCCGCATCGGGCTCCCTGCTCGGCAGGGAGTCTGCTTCTCCCTCTGACCCTCCTCCCTCTCATGCTCTCTGTCTCTCATTCTCTCTGTCTCAAATAAATAAATAAAATCTTTAAAAAAAAAAAAAAAAAAAAAAAGATGTCTGGTATTCTGGGGACTTTCACGGAGGACAGAGGTTGATGCATGAGACGCCTCTTGGACACCCACACCACTTGCGGAGAACTGTCCCACCCACAGCCCAGGATGGAGAGACCCCTCCTGTCAGGTGACTCTAAATAGCCATGGCTGGGACTGGTCACCTGAACAGAATGCAGTCAAATCATTGGCCATTCAGTAACCTATCATGTGGCCGGCTGAAGGAGGACCGTTGACCTGGACCAATTGGATTCTCTTGCATGAGAATATAATCTGGGAAATCCTGGGACAGTGAAGCTGTTGGTGGTAGGTGAAAGTGAAGTTCAGAGGTTGTGAAGTAAGGAGAGAGACTGGAATAGCGCATGAACGAGCCAACACTATGAAAATGCAGAGGCATGAAGGAGAGAAAGGCGTCAGAGAGTCAAATAAATGAGTTAGAAGGTTGGTAGCAAGAAAGGATTGAAACAGGTGAAGAGAGATGAGATAGAGGGGAGCCAGTGCCCATCCTTTTGCAATGTATTTATATCCTTACAATAACTACCCCCTCCACACACATCTTTCCCAAGACAACTTACATTAAGCCTCTGTTCTAATGAAAACTCCCCCAAATCTCTTTTTCTCCACACTTCAATTTGGACACATGCAATGAAGTGACTTATTCCCTTCTACCACAGCAGAAAAGCTCTAAGCTGTGAGAAAGATTTCTGTTTCTCCTAAGGAAAAAGAATCTGTCGCTAAGAGTTTTGCAGGCTGTCAATGTTCTATTTCTTCATCTGGGTGGTGGTTCCATAGATGTATATTTAAGCTGCTCACGTATTTCCTGTACCCTGCTCTACATATTTTATAATGGGGGAGGGGAATTCTCCTCTCAAAGCTTAGAAACACTTTAGCTGCTCAGAAAAACGAAACAGAAGTTCTTTCAAATCTCTTTTGCAGGCCAGCCCATTGGATATTTGGAAATCCTTGTGTGTCTTCTCCCCTGAAATTAACCTCCCATTCCTCCAAGCCCTTCTAGAAAAAGGGGATCACTCCAGGCAGTGGTGATAGCCAAGAGTGGCCATGGGGATCCTGGTCTCTATAGACCTCCCATCAAGCCTCTCAGCAAGGCGCAGAACCCCATCCTTCCATCCCTCCCCACAGGGCCAAAGCACAGACAGGCAAGGAGCCAGGATGAGTTGTGAGTTTTATTGAAGAGCGTCCAAAGCTTGTCCTAGCATCAAACGCTGCTGCCTATGGTCTTCTTGATCCAGTCCAAGTAGCAGCAAATGTTGGTGTAGACACCAGGTCTCTCGGGCCACCCACAGGGGTCCGATCCCCAGGATGTGATGCCCTGGAGAACACCACCACACACCAGTGGACCCCCGGAATCTCCCTGGATGGGGAGAGTAGAATACTTTCACCTAAGATGCCCTGCGGTACCCAGAAGTTGGTACTAGTTCTGTAGCATGATTGGTTCCCTCTAGTCAATAGGGATAAGAGCATTGTACCCTGGGGCCAGTGGTAAGAAAGAAGGGTGGGGCTACGTGTATAGGGACACAGACTGGATGTCCTAGGGCAATGGGGGAAATCCTGACCAAGGAGGGAAAAGAATGGTGTCTCAAAGGTCTAATCCAGGAAGAAGACAGTGAGGATTCCGTGGAGGGAACTGAGCTGATGTCTCCATTCCCGGTCAATGGTGAAAAGATCTTTGATTCCAGTTACCAAACATAGGAGGAAGGAGCAGAGTTCTTGTGGACACACACACACATGCACGCAAGGGACAAAGTCTTTTGGGAAGAGATCATGTCTCTATGGAACCAAAACCATTCCGAGAGATTAGATTTCATGGGACGACACTGATGGAAATGACTTCATTACTGGCCAATGGGGAAGAAAGCATTGAAGCATTGTCTTCAAGGACCAGTCATTAGTAAAGGGGGTGAAGATTCCATGAGGGAGGCAAACCTGGGGGAGCCCTGAGGACCCGAATGCAGCCAATAAGAATGAGAGTGTTATACCTATGGCAAATCCCAAGATTTGTTATCTTGGGTATGGGGAGTTTGTCAAGGGACCATTAAAGTCAATGGCACCATTCCCTACCCAGTTGGCAAGAGAGCATTGCTCCCCGAGGGACCAGTCATAGGAGAAGGCAGCCGTGCTAAGGAACCCAGTCAGGTCCCAAAGAAAAGTGGCTGACTACCTAGTCAGTGGTAGAGTCAGCACAAAATCCCAAAACTTGGTGAGGAAGGGAGCAGGGAGCTTGCATACCCTCTAGCCTCAGAGTCTTTCCCTCATGGACATCTCCTCTTACCCCCTTATCCCCTCCCCTCTCTGCACCCCATCCTGAAGACAAGGGATCCCAGGAATATGATAGCAACAATTTAATGTTCCTGAACCCTGTGCAGTGTGATCTGCAAATAGAGTGTGGTCTTCTCTGAACCTGTTTCCCACTCTAGAGATAGGGGTAACCTCTCTGGGTACTAACTCTTTGAGGTCACCCTACTGCCAAGCCTCGAGCCTCTATGGGGGGTGAGGGACAAGGGAAGAAGGGAGTTTCAGAAGTAACTCACCTGGCATGAATCAGCCCCATTGCTGTCACCTGCACAAGTCATAGCGTCTGTGATTTGCCCGCCATAGACATCCTTACATTTCTTCTGGGGAAAGATTTCTACTTCTGCACAGTTGAGGGTGTCAGGAAAATTGAGGGGGCAGAGGTTGTAAGTTCCCAGAGAGAGCAACCATTTTCACCCTCAATCCCTGTCTGGATCTAATCTCCCTTCTGTACATCCATGGCTGCACAGGAGAGTTTTCTGACACATTTCACAGGGCACATCACTTCTCACCACATTAAACAAAGCCATGGTCCCTGCTGTTTCCTTTCCAACATCTAGAGAAGGGATGTTGGGCCCTACCTTCTGTTTCTTGTCCACTAATTTTCAAATTAAGGATCAGGTGACTGGAAGACATGGAGGTGCCCCCTTATGACACCTCTGACCTTGTCTCTCCAATTTTCCCAACCCCAGACCATCAGGTCCCCAATTTCAGCTAAATCCTACTTTTTCCAAAAGTCATCTCATCCTAGAAGCCTTCCCTGACCTAGAAACATCACCCCTCCATCACTCTGTATCCTCTTACTCTCGATGATATTTCATTATAGCACTTAACCCTGCCTAATAATTCATTTTATATGTATTTGTTTATCATCTATTTTCGCCACCTAGCATGCAACTCCATAGGATAGAAACTTCACACAGTAAAGCAGTTGGGGCATACCAGATGCTCACAAATAAATGTTGAATTAATGACTAAAAGTGGAATTAATCATGTAATGTACACCGCAGGGAATATAGTCAATAATATTGTTACAACTCTGTATGGTGACAGATGGTAATTAGACTTATTGTGGTGATCAGTTTGCAGTGTACACAAATGTCCAGTCATTGTATTTACACACAAAACTAATAGAAGGTTGTGGCCAACTATACTTCAATAAAAAAAGAAAGAAAATGGAATTAATCTTTCTTATTAAACTTTGAGCAATTGACTTGAGGGGGAAAAACTTCTATCTGGGACCTCTATGTTCCAGAAGCTGTATACTTCACAATCTCATTGATTGTGAAAAGTCTGAACTCACAATAGCTTTTTGAAAGAGGTTTACGGGGACACCTGGGTGGCTCAGTCAGTTAAGCATCTGACTTTTTGGTTTTGGCTCAGGTCATGGTCACAGGGCATGGGATAGAGCCCCACATTGGGCTCTGAGCTGAGTGTGGAGCCTGCTTGAGATTCTCTCTCTCCCGCTCCCTCTGCCTCTCCCCCTGCTCTCTCAAATAAATAGATAAATCTTAAAAAAAAAAAAAGGGGGATATATTCATTTGTTCCATCATTCATTTATCCATGCATTCATTCAACAAATATTTATGAAGCACCTACTGTGTACCAGGTACCATCCTGAGCACTGGGAACATACAACGAAGAAAAAAGATTTAACCTGAGCCCTTATGGAGCTTAAAAATCTATTATCTATTACCTAAAATCTATTATCTAATCTTAAAAATCCATCATTTTGCAGATGAGGAAAATGAGGCAAGAGATGGGAAGGGGCTTGCCCAGAGGAAAGAGCAGAGCCATGGTTTGAACTGACCTGACTGATTCATGAGCAGGTGGGTTTCCACAGCATCCCATTGTCCCCTTAGAAGGAGTCAGACAGGCAGGGATCTGAATCCTGTCTTTGCTTGGAAAATCCTGGATTTCCTGGTGAATCACATGCCTCTCTGAGCTGAGTCTCAATTCTCTCACTGTGAAGTAGGGTAAGGGTTGCCTGGACTCTGAAGTCCCAAAAGGAGGACTTCAACGGAGGTCCAGACTTTGGGTCCAGAGTGAGGAGGGAGCTGGAGACCTAGACAGTGGGTCTTGGGAGAGGAAGGGACTGGATTCCTGGGTGTGAAGGAAGAGAGTCTCTGGTGCCAGGAATCATGGACTCAAAAGGGAGAAGATGCTTAGGAGCTTGTTCTCTTGGGCCACTGAGGAGCCCATATATCCCAAGTCTGTTGAGAAAATTATAGAAAATCCTGGGCAATGAAAGATTTCATAACGTGGTGCTCTCCATGGGACGCCTGGGTGGCTCAGTCAGTTAAGGGTCTGCCTTCGGCTCAGGTCATGATCCCAGGGTCCTGAGATTGAGTCCTGAGTTGGGATCCCTGCTCAGTGAGGAGTCTCCTTCCCTCTCTCCCTCTGCTTCTCCCCCCTATGCTCTCTCTCTCAATCTCTCTCAAATAAATAAAATCTTAAAAAAAAAAAAAAAGAAAACAAAACATGGTACTCTCCACTGTGAAGGAGGCATGCATTCTTTTTTTTTTTTTTTTTTTTTTTAAGCTGGGTGTGGAGCCCAAGTCGGGGCCTGAACTCAGGACCTTGAGATCAAGACCTGAACCAAGATCAAGACCTGAACTCAACTGGTGGAGCCACCCAGGCGCCCCAAGGAGGCGTGCATTCTTTATCCACTCATTCACCCATCCATTTTTTGGAAACCTGGTTTAACAATCTGCTATTTTGCTTTCTTTCTCCCACCAGTCCTGTTAATATTATGGCCTTCCAGGTTTCCAACATGGGCCACCTGTGAATCTCAACCTCACAATCACTGTCCCTTCTCTATCTCCTTCTGGAGGCAAAGCTTTGCCAATGGCTTGAGGTCCACTGGGCCAGCCAGCTCCTCCTCTCCCTCCTACTACCTCGGGGGCTGGTGATGGTGCCCCAGCCCAAGATGGTGGACTTCTGCCCAACTTCAGGACAGTGATCCGCCAGGTTGATGAGCTTCACTTTGGGCCCCAGGCATGCCCGACCACGTAGTCGGATGAGCATGAGATCATGGCTGTGGTCCTCATTGCTGCTGTTGTAGCAGGGGTGTGGGATGGACTGAGCCACAGCCATTTCTTGCTCTGAACTGTCCTTATTCTTCAGGCTGTGATCCCCCAGGCGTACTGCGTATTTCCTGTAATGGTGGAGAGTAATTTGGGACCCAGGCAGGAGTCTGGGAACCTAGTCCCCTCCTCCCTCGGCCCTCCTCTTTCAGAGGCTCAGTCTCCAGCTCTCTTCTTTCCCCCTTTCCCCAGGCCCCAGCCCACCTCTGCCCCAGGCATCCACTCTGTTTTTTACAATGGGATGCTGTAAGGACCCCGTTGTCATCGAATGAGGACACCCCCGCATAGCAGCTGGATGCCCTGGAACAAGGCTGTCTGCCAAGGCTGCGAATGGGCCTCACATTCCTGGCCGCCCAGCACCTTGGACTCCTGTGCCCTCACGTGTCCTGCAGCAGGAGGGAGAGAGTTTGGATCGTCACCCCCTGGGGCAGTGCAGAGGCCAGGAAAACCCATTGTGGGTTCAAAATGACATATGGCACATTCTCTGCCTGCCTCCTCACATGTCCACACTGGGAATGTGAGGCCCCCAGCTTGCGCAGGCTGCCACACAGATGCACACGTCCACTCATTGAAGCCCATGAGTCACACGGAGTCACACACCCGAGCATGCTTCCACATGCTTCCACATGCATCCACATCCCTGTGTACTGTGCGTATCTGCACCCCTCAGCAAGCAGCCCTGCCGGCTTGGCGTACTCATGCAACATGCAGCATAAGCTGACACACTCCTACCCTCTGCTATGTGTGCATGCCTCCATCCACCCTCAGGAAAGCCCAAAGAAGTTCCCACATGTGATCGCATGTTTCACATCCCCCCCGCATGCTATCACAAGCGCCTACCACGGCATTCCCACACACAGCATTCCCACAGGCTCCCACCGGGCCCTCCTCACCTGCCCAGGCTTCCAACAGCAAGAACAGGAACATCCAGGTCCAGACTGCAGCAGGTGAGAGATGTCCCGTGGCGGGGTCTGGGAGACGGAGAAGGCAGGGCTGAGAAATGAAGAGGGAGGAGCCCTGAATCCTAGGAGAAACTTGAAATAAGGAGGCAGAGCATCCAGAGCCATTCTTCTGGGTCCTGCTGGGGGGGGGGGGGGGGGCTGGGGACCCATCTTCTTAGGTCTGAGGAAGAAGGGGGCAGACCCCAGATTTCTGAATCTGAGGAGAGGAGGTGGAGGCTGGATTCCTACATTCCCAGGAATGGGAGTGTTAGAGTCCCGGACTCCTGGATCTGAAGGAAGAGGGAACTTGGAGTTAAGATTCCTAAGTCTTGGGGAGGAGGGGGCCAGGGTCCAGATTCCTAAATCTTGAAGGAGGAAGGGGTCTGAGATTGGGGTCCTGGGCCCTGGGAGAGCAGGGGCCCCCGGGCCTGATGCCTGTGTCTGAGAATTTTGGCATCTCACCTTGCAGAATCCAGGGGGCGGGGTCACCGACTGATTCAGACCCCGAGGAAGAGGCCCCAGTACTTCAGCTCTGTCTGCCTGGTACTAGGTTCTGGAGGCTTTTAACTGGGAATCCCCGCCTCCCGCTCCACCTCGTCCCGCTCTGGAGCCGAGGGAGCATCAGAGCACTGGAACCCTGTGTATGAGTCAGGAGGGGCTGAGGGGCTGAAAGGGAAACCTGGGGGCGGGGGGGGGGGGGCGCTAGGATCTGGAACTCCTCAGGCTTGGAAGAGAAGGACGTCAGTGCTGTGACTTCTGGGGCCAGACACCTGGACAACTGGCTCCGAGGGAGGAGGGACTGGGGACCTGGACTCAGGGTCCAGGGAAGATAGGGATTGGGGGTCTGAACTCCTGAGTCTGAGGAAGGAGGGAGCTGGAGCCCGGAATCCTGGGTCTGAGAGAGGAGGGGGTTGGGGGCCTGAACTCTGGGTCTGGAGTAGAGGGCTGGGATTCCAGACTGTAGGTCTGAGGGAATAGGAACTGGGGGCCCAGACCCCTGAATTGAGGGAAGGGAGGTTGTGTCTGGACTCCTGGACCTCGGAGGGGAAGGAATGGGGTTCTGGACTCCTGAGTCTGACGGTGGAGGGCGCTGGGGACCCGAACTTTTGGGTCGGGGGCGGGGGGACTGGCCTGAAGTTTTAGTCTGAGGGAGAAGGGGGTTAGGGGCTGAATTCTTAAGTCTTTTTAGGAGTGACTTGGAGCCTGGGTTCTTGTGGGAGAAGGGGGCTGCTGCCACTAACTGGAAATGGACGAAAGATGAGTCTTCTGAGGGCGGATCGGGCCCCGCCCGCTGCCCCTGAGAGGTCCGGGATCTGGGAAGGCAGGTTTGGGAGGCACCATGACCTGGTTTCCCCTTCCCCTGGCGGCGACGGGACCAGCCCAAGCAGAGCCCAGCGGCCTTGCTGCAATAGGGCTGATGGAGACTTTAGGTAGGACCTACTGGGGGGTTAAGGGGGAATTGCTGTACGGTGGCGGTTCCCTGTCTGCCCACCGCCGCCCACACTTTGCCCTTCCTTCATCCCACAACGCAGGCAGACGGACGGCGCGGCTCCGCGCGTTTATTGTAAAATCATCCATTGAATCTGAATGAATTGAGACCCTCCCCCAACTTCTCTCAGTCGGGTCCCCGCCAGGATTCAAACGCCCAGGGGCGCGGGCACGAGGGGAGGAGCCCGACCCTGCACCGCGGGCTGGTAGGGGAAGCCACAGCGCACCTGACGTCACGGGGGCGGGCTCTCCCACGGAGGAGGCGGGGTTACAAGGGGCGGGGCCCGGAGGGGAATTCTCATTGGGCAAAGTTCCGAGGGCAGGAGCTGTCTGCTGGAGGTGCTCCTGGAGCCGAGCCACAGGTGAAGCTGTTCCACGGTGATGCCAGCTCTGGTGACATCACAGAGGCGGGGCTACAGGGGCGGAGGCGTCTCCCCGCTGCTTTACGACGGGGCGGGCCCTGAGGGCGCGGAGCCTGAAGATCCAGAATGTGTCTCGGGGGCGCTGAGGCCACGCGCCGAGATCTCTGAGGCCGGAGCCCTTCAGTTCCCCTCTACCCTACGCCCACCCTCCTCTCTTGGTCGCCCAAGGCATGAGGGCTCAGTTGTCCCCCATGGTCTTTCGGATCCAGTCCACGTAGTGGCACACGCTGGTGTACACGGCAGGGCTCCGGGGTCTGGAGCAGGGCTCGGCACCCCCAGACACCACACCCGCCAGGGTCCCGTCGCAAACCAGGGGGCCCCCAGAGTCACCCTGTGCGCGGCAGAAGAGCAAAGAAACTGTTAAGCAGGTGTATTCATATTACACTGGCCACTTCCTCTCAGGGAAGAGTCGGGGCTTCCAGTCCCCTTTAAATCCAGGAATCCTGGCCTTGGTCCCATCCTCTCCCAGGACGCAAGTGTCCTGGATCCCCAGGAATTCTGGGGCCCCCAACTCCCTAATTCCCTAGGACCCAGGAATCTGGCAAGATATCCATTCCCCTCCTCCCCAGAGTAGGTCTCACCTGGCAGGAGCCCCGGCCCCCCTCCCAGAGGCCGGCACAGAGCATACTGTCTGAGATGTGGCCTGGATATGCCCGATGGCACAGTTTGTGATCCAGGATGCTGATGTTGGCACACTGTAGCGTGAGTGGGTACTGCACTGTTGGCAAAAGAGATGCACCCATAGAGGATCAGCAGCTGGGCCTATCACATTCAGCAGCCCCTCCACCCAGACCCTTCCCTAAGGAGGACCCACAGAACCACAGCAGAAGACTCTCAAGGACAGAAGCAAGAGACAGTGACAGAATCATAATGTGAAAGAGAAACAGATGTTTGAGGAGAGGGAGAGGGCCAAAGAGAGAGAGACAGAGAAACAGAAAGATGCAGGGAGCCAAGAGCCCAGAAGAGATACATACATGACACACAGAGAAAAATAGAGACCATGGCAGGAGATAGACCTCTTAAAGGGAAAGGAGATAGACCTCTTAAGACCTTCCTCTCAGAGGAAGCAATGAAGTAAAAGAAAAGAAAAAGAAACAGGCCCAGAGATGCCAAGGGAGATGGCAGTGAGAAAGGGAGGAAACATTTATGGTCATTGACAGAGACAAACACATAAGAGATACTAGACACAGACAGGGAGACACAGCATGTAGAATATAGATATGGATATAGATATGCATATATCCACGTGTATAATCTAGGGGCACAGATTCAAATGGGCTTGACAGGTAAATTAGAAGTGGGAGGAGGGGACTATGCAGAAACAGCAACCAGTTGGAGGCACGGTAGAGGCCCAGAAAACCCACATCTGGTCTGAAGGCCGTAACCTCCACTGATTCTGCCCAATGGTCACTATTTGGGGAATGTGGGTCCCGCGTTGTCAGCTCTTTGGATTTTCCCAGCAAATGCAGAAATTTGGCTTTTATGTAAAAATCTCTCAAGCTCAGACTATTTTTTCAAGGCATTTGAAAACCAAGACTGATGTGGGAGGCTAAATGTGGCTAATGGGTTGCTGATTTGTGACTCTGAGAGATCTAGGCCTCATTTCAATTCCATGAAGTGTATATTTTCATATTTAAACATCTCTGAAATCAGGGCATGTCTTCCAGCAAATGGTGTCATGCAAGCATTCACGGGATTTTTTTTCCCCTGTTCTTAGTGGTTGTAAATAATGATACATCTTGTAATTTATAGCATCTTAGATTTTTTCCTTATCTATCTATCTATCTATCATCTATCTATCTATCTATCTATCATCTATCTATCTATCTATCTAAGAGATGAAAAGGCAGAGACAGAGAAATAGGGGGAATTCAGACCCTCAGCATGAGACACAAGGGATTGAGTTGTAGGCAAGGCTATACCCTTAGGACTGGACACGGCCCCCCAGCCTGAGATGAGGCACTGGGTGCCTGGGGAGACGCAGGTCTGGCTGAGGTTGAGGGGCTGCACAGCAGGTCCCAGGTGTGCCTTCCTGGGCAGACGGATCAGCATGATGTCATCATTGTGGTCATGAGCCCTGAGATCCTTGTTGAACCCAGGGTGGGGGAAGAAGTCCGTGGCCCGGAACAGTTGCTCTGGGCCCTCCCATTGCCAGAGGTGGTGCTCCCCAAGGCGGACCCACAGATACCTGTTGAGACAGGCCTCAGAGGTCAAGCTGGGTGTCCACCAGGGTGATATGTGTTCCACAAGCCACACACTCTCTCTTGGCCCCCATCATTTCTGTATGACCCAGAGTGCTGTGTGATTTTAAGCAAGGCCCACACCCTCTCTGGGCCCCAGCTTCTCACTCCACCTCTTTGTCTGCCTCTACCTTTGTAGCTCTCCCCTAAAAGCTCACACCCCTTCCTAGTCCCATACCAAGTAAACCACCTTCCTTCCTGCCCCACCTGGAGCCTTTGTGGTGACCTGGGTCCCCTGGAACTGTGTAGGCACATGGGGGCTCCACCTACCACAGAACAACATCCCCACCTCCTGCCCCCACAGGTCTGGTGGCTTCTGTGGGGAGTGGCTCTGTGTGTGTGTGTTGTGTGTGTTGTGTGTGTGTGTGTGTGCATGGAGGGGGATGGGAAATGGAAAATCTCCAAGTTGGGGGTCATCCATGGCCTTAGACTTTTCCTGTCAGCATATGCCCTCACCTTCAATGCATGTCTTCCTGAGGCCTGACCTCAAACTCTCAGTCCACTTGTTCTGCTCTGGATCCCCTGCCCTGGACAGCTGGGGACTCTCTGGGGATGTACATGTCCATTCCTCGGCCTCTGACCTCTGACCTTAGGAACCAGGCTTATGACTGAGAATTCAGGATTTAATGAGTATGAGACATTATCTCTATCTCTGTCACCTCGTTGCCTGGGCTCCGTGTCTGGGAAACCAATCTCCCCCAACTCGTCCTCAAGCCTGAATCTTTTCTACCTCCATATCTCTGCCTCTCTCCTTAGTCTTTGGAGCTGAAATCTGAACATTCTTCTCCTAGCCTTAAGTACAGACCTGAGCTGAAAGAGGCCCTATCATGGAGCAATGCATGATGGGAAATTCCCAGACAGCATTCTGTACTTCATTCAGCACCTGTGCTTCATTCCTGGAGGGAAGAATATCGTAACAAGATGGGCTACCCCTTTCCAGAGGTAATATAGAAATTCTGGATTTCTGCATCAGGTAGATTCTAAGATTCCATTAGAATTCCAGAATCTTCTAACACCCTAGGAATCCACGATTCTAGAATTCTATGTTCTAGAATGTTATGAATCCAATATTCTAACATTCTAGATTTCTCTAGGTCAAAAGTCTGCGGTTTTAAAATTATCTGGATGAAATCAAGGATTTAAAGAGCCTAGAATTCTAGTATTCTGGGACTATAAAATGGATTTAATCAATCTAGAATTCTATAATTCTTTTTTATATATTTTTAAAAGATTTTATTCATTTATTTATTTGTCAGAGAGTGAGAGAGAGGGAGGGAGAGCACAAGCAGGTGGGGGAGCGGCAGGCAGAGGGAGAAGCAGGCTCCCTGCCGAGCAAGGAGACTGACACAGGACTCAATCCCAGGACCCCGGGATCATGAGCTGAGCCGAAGGCAGCCGCTCAACCAACTGAGCCACCCAGACATTCCTAGAATTCTGTAATTCTATGATTTTAGAAATTTAAGAATCTAGGGTTCAAATAGTTTGAGACTCTAGAATTCTCTCAATTAAAACTTTGGGGATTTTAAGAATCTGGAACGATAGCATTCTAAGATGTTTAATTCACCAGATTCTAGACATCTAGAATTCTACTGATTCAAGATTCTAGAATCTGCAAGTCACAGTATTCTAGAATACTGTGAATCAAAGATTCTAGGACCATGAGCTTCTATTTTCAACGAACCTAGCTAGAATACTGAACCTAAGATTCTAGGGTTGTGCTATCCCATACAACTATTGAGCACTTAAAATGTGACTAGTCCAAATTGAGACATGTCATATGTGTAAAATGCACATCTGATTTCAAAAGTGTAGTATTAAAAAACTAAACTATATCATTCATAAGTATTTAAAAATGGATTGCACATTAAAATAATGGTTTGACCATGAGAGACTCTTGACTCCGGGGAAACAAACTGAGGGTTGCGGAAAGGAGGGGGTGGGGGGATGGGGTAACTAGGTGATGGGCATTAAGGAGGGCACGTGATCTCATAAGCACTGGGTGATATATGCAACTAATGAATCATTGAACACTACACCAAAGAAAACCTAATGTACTATATGTTGGCTAATTGAATTTAAATTTTTAAAATAATAAAAATAAAATAAAATAATGGTTTGAGTGTGTCAAATTAAATCTATTATTAAAATTAATGACAATCCTTTCTTTTTTACTATTGTAATATGTCTACTAGAAAATTTAAACTTGGGGTGCCTAGGTGGCTCACTCGGTCAAGTGTCTGCCTTCAGCTCAGGTCATGATCCCAGGATCCTGGGATCGAGTCCCACACCAGGCTCCTTGCTCAGGGGGGAGTCTGCTTCTCCCTCTGCCCCTCCCCCCACTCATACACACTCTCTCTCTCCCAAAGAAATAAATAAAAATCTTGAAAAGAAAATTTAAACTTAACTATGTGGCTGGAGTTATATACCCACAGGGCAGGGCTGCTCTAGGCTCCTAAGATTCTACCAGTCTGAGTCTCAATTCTAGAATTCACGGAAACTAATGTAGAATCTCATGGATCTGAGATTTTAGGAGTCCATGACTCTGGATTTTTCTGGGTCAGAGTCGAGGTTTCTAAGAGTTTTGAATTTTAGACCCTAATAATTAGATTATTTGGGACTCTAGAATTTGGAGGGTCAACTCTAATTCTAAGAGCTGAGCTTTGGGGAACAGAAATGAAGGCTAAATCCTTCCAACCACAGCTCCCTCCCTCCTCTACTGAAGGCCCCTTGACCCCCTCACTTACCTCCAGCTCCCCACCCCACCCCAGTGGCGCCCGGGTCACTCACGGCTTCTGGCAGTGGGCAGCTGTGAGCAGCCAGCGGTCACTGATGAGGGAAGCCCCGCAGAAGAGGTGGGTGAAGTAGAAGAGCCCAGCCTGCCAGGGCTGCGAGTTGGGGCGGCATTCCTTGGCCCCAATGGCTCTGGTGTCTGCCCAGCCATGCCCTGGGGTGGGATAGAGGCAGAGGGGTCAATGACAAGCACAGTGGGAGGGCTGGGGGAGACATGCTAGATGCCTAGCAGGAAGGAGCAGAAGCCTGGGAGGTCAAGGGCAAGCTGGCTGGCGGGGCTCCCGGGACCGTGGAGGGGCAGCGGATGGATGGCTGGAGCCTCACCTGCCAGGAGAGAAAGCAGAGCACAGACGAATCCCAGCCTCATGACCTCGGGGTGCCTGGGTCTTGAGCATGCATTCAGGCTTCTGGGCTTCTTGAAGGTAAGCCATGCCATCTCCTTCCTCCTCTCTGGGGCCGCCCCTGTGATTAATCTGGGTTGGGAAATGTCCCAGGGGGGGAGGGGGAAGCCCTCAGGCCTTGACTGGGGGCCTTGGAAATGGAGGCAATACAGGGGGACCCCTCCTCCTGAGCCGGATGAGCTGGTGGCCTGCTGAGCCAGGGCTGGGCTGAGTGGGGGAGGAGCCCTGGGATATGGAGTCCTCCTGGGATCTCCAGAGAGGGGAACCCTCATTCCCATGATCTCAGGATGCAGGACTTGGATACAGGATATTCTGTGGTCTGGAGGAGGAAGAGGGAGAGAAAGATGATCCCTAAGGCTGGGTCCTGAAGTGGAAGTGAGTTTATCTTGAATGAAGCTGTGGGGAGCTGGGGCCAGTGTCCCCGGCAGGCTGGAGGGATAGGCAGGAGGACCACCACCCCCCACCCCCACCCCCACCCCAGAAAGGCAGGTGAGGGTTGAGAAAAAGAACAGAGACTCAGTAGGAAAAAGGCAGGCTGGATGGGGCAAGGCAGGGAAAGAGAGAGAAAATTAAAAAAGAGAGGGACAGGGATACAGAAGGATCCAGGGTGAGGGAAGGAGAGAAAGGGAGAGACAGACTGAGCAAGGCAGAGACCACAAGAAGCCACACACGTGTGTACCCCCTAAAGAGCCCTCCCTGCCCTGGGCATTTGGGCCCCATCCTGCAAGGACAAAGGCCTCTCCTAGAAGGTTGAGGAAATATGGGCCTAACTGGATTAACTCACTCTTTTCATAAACTACCCTACCCCCTTCTTCATAACCCTACCACCCAAGACCCACATGCCCAACCTGCCTGGAACTAAGCACTTTCCTTTCCTCTTAATATCACCAGATCTGGGCCAAGTCCTGAGAACATTGCCCTGTTTTTTCATCTCCTCCCCTCCATTGTCCTTCCTATCAGCCCATCCTACCTGCCTCTCTCCCCATCCTTCCTCTTCATCAGGTGGGCAGGCCCTGCAGGGCCAAGCCCAGATCTGATTCATCTCTGTGTCCCCAGGATCACCCATTCAGGGCTGAGCTCTCAGGAGGCCTCAGGAGATATTAATTAAATGAGTGAATGTCTTTCTCCATATTCTTTTCCTGGTAAACTCCTACTCATCCTTCAAGATTCAAACTAAATGCCCCCTCCTCCAGGAAGTCTTCTCTGATTTCTCAGGGAAGAATACAACTTTTCCTCCCCTGGACACTCACAGACTCCTCCACTTTCTGTTGCTGTAAGCCTGATTATCACTCTGGGTCTGGGCTCCCCTTGAATGTGTCACTGGGTGTAATGGTTTAGAGCATGGACTCTGGAACTGGACCACCTGGGTCCAAATCTCAATGCTGGCAATTATTAGGTGTGTGACCTTGGGCAAGTCACTGGACCTCTCTCAGTTGGCCCATCTATTAAGAAGTAATAATAATCCAGGTTGGGGGCTGATTGAGCCAATTAACCCACATGAAGCACTTACAACCGTGCTTGGCACATGGTAGGCATTCAACCAATGTAGTAAGTCTATCCATCTCCTACAGAGCCCTGCACTGCCCCCATTATAATACACATTACTCATGGTTGTAGGGTGTCTTACTCTCTCTCCAGACAGGGATGGAAGACCAAAGACTGAGGCTGAAGAGACACTATGTGCGAAATGCCATACTAACTGCTTCTGAAACATCTCCATAGCTACCTTTAAAAAAAAAAAAAAATATATATATATATATATATATATATATATATTTACTTATTTATTTATTTTTTTTAAGTAGGCTCCACATCCAGCATGGAGCCCAATGCAGGGCTCAAACTCAGGACTCTGAGATCAAGACCTGAGCTGAAACCAAGAGTCAGGCGCCCAACCGACTGAGCCACCCAGGCGACCCTTGATAGCTACCTTTATTGACCGTAGTCTGTGCCTGGCAGGTAAGCATTTCATATATATATCATCTCATTTAATTCTCACAAGAGTCTATTCAATCTCTATTCCACAGAGGGGAAAACTGAGGTCGAGAGAGCATTCCAGTAATTTCCTCAAGGTCACAAAGTAAGTGACAGAAATACGTTTCTTTCTCTACCCAGTACATTCCTACTCATCCTTTTAAACCCCATGCAGATGTCCCCTGATCTGCGATGACTTCCCTGACTCCTTCAGAAAGAGCCCATGGCCTCTCCTTAGGGCACCCCGTGCCTCCTTCCGATGCAGCACTAATCAATTTGTGTTGTTAATCCAATGATGTATTGAGTAGCTTCTGTGTGCAGGCACCATACCAGGTGCTTAAGAAAATCACAGTGAATAAATCAGAGTCCCTGCTTTCATGGACTGAGTCAGAAGAGAGAGGGGACAGACCATTATGCAGTAAACAGATAAATGAGGTCATTTCATCTCTAACAAGTGCTGCGAAAGAAATAAACCGAGCAATGGATTGTTGTCCTGGTGAGGGCAGGGGACCCCTTTAGCCAGGGCAATCCTGGAAGGCCTCTCTGAGGAGGTGACTTTTGAGTAGAAACCTGAATGACAAGAATGGAAGTCTTGCCTGTCTCCCTGACCTGACTAGCAGCTCCTTGAGGGTAGAGCTCGGGCTGATTCATCTCCAGGACCTAGAGTAGGACACAGCTCAGTAAACACGTGTAGCACGATGACTAAAGGAACAGGCGATGTGCCTTTAAAAATGAATCGAGTTCCCACCTCCTTCGCTTCTGAGTCTTGCATGACAAATTCAGCTGATACGTCTGATTGGCGTTTCCTGGGTGTGCTAATGGGGGCAGAGGAAGGGAGCTGGAGACTGTGTACCAGTCTTCTGTGGGCTCTATGAGGGCAAGGACCTTGTGGTTGTGTGCCCAGCATCAGGCCTGCCATATAATAGGTGCTCAGTAAATTGGCGTTTGAAAGGGGAAACAAGAGCAACCAAAAATGGAACATTTCTGTTGTGCGTATGTTCAGCTGATGTTACGTCTCCAGAGTCTAGGCTAAATGGACGCACCCAAACATCTGTCAGCTCTGCCTGGATTCTGTGTAGTAGACCCCCCAGTGTAGGAATATTTACATGGAGACACTTTCAGGGAGAGGAAAAGAACCCTTCTCCTTCCAAATTTTCAGGGCGAAATTTCCAAGCCAATTTTGGATAAGGTGGGGATGGTGGTGGACTGGGGCTTATGGGCGTTGGATCACAGGAGAATGGAGATACGGTGGAGCTGGGACTGGAGCTTGTGGTTGGTGAGGGGATGGAGAGGGATCTAAACAGAAAATTTCCCCTAAATCTCAGAGGACTTCTTTACATGAACTTAGCAACTAAGGTGGGGTGGGTTCCTCTGGTCTTAGAGGCTGAGGTGGATCTGGGGTGAGGTCCCTTGGGTTCCAGTGGCCCCAGGAGGGCAGAGAAGGAACCAGATGACTCAGAGGTGGCCCAGCTCCTGCTGAGACAGGAGGAACTGGTGTTGGGTGGACTGAGATGTGGGGAACAGTGGGATGGAGGAAGGAAGTGGTTAAGGGGTGCTTCATGGAACTTGAGAGGAGGGTGGGGAATGTGATTCTCCCATCATCCCTGAGGGATGGCGATGCAGAGGATGGGGCGAGGGGGCTTGGGACTGGGGGCTACCCCTGTGCTTTTCTCCCTAGAACGCGGAGTCACATACGTTCATTCTAACCAGGACCTGTTCACAGATCATGACAACAGGTAACATTTAGTCAGGGCTCACCACTCCCTGCATTAATGCTTTACTGATAATTACCATAGCAACCTATGCACTCATGTTATATGATCGTCTCTTCACAATGCATCTATGAGGTAGACACTTCATTGTCCCCACTTTCCAGATGACGAAATAAGAGGCCCAGAGAGGGTACTTAGCTTGCCCTAGGTCACACAGCGGGGAGGAGCAGAGGGAGGCAGGTTGAGTGAATGACAGCTTCTCTCGGACACTGGGTGACCACCAGCTTCCTTGCTTCTCTTGAATTAAACTTTGCCACCACTTTTAGCACTTCAGCTTCAAAGTGCACCAGAGCAGTGGAAGGCAGGGGGAGGTAAGGGAAGAGGAGAGATGTTAGGAGGTGTAGATGGGCGGCGGAGGTTCGAAAGGGGCAGGGGGAGGGTTCAGCCCCTGCAACTGCGGAGGAAGGAGCAAGAGGGCAGCTGGTGGAGTGGCAGGACCTCTGGATCAGTTGGAGCGTAGGGTTTTCTCTATCCAGGAGCTGTATTTGCAGATCTGGGTGTAGACAGCTGGATGCTGAGCAGAGCCGCAGGGGTAAACGCCCCATGAAAGGATGCCCTGCAGGGTCTCATCACAGACCAGAGGGCCACCAGAATCACTCTGGGGGTGGGAGAGGAGAGATCAAATAAATACACGGACCCACTTGGGTGTCTGGGATAGTGATAGCGAAGAGGTTTGGGCAGGGCTGGAGTTATGTTTGGGTAAAGATGAGCTTGGGGTGGGGTTGGAATTAAGTATGAGCTCGGGTTGGGGTGGGACTGGCCTGGGGGTTGTGGACATCGGACGGGGGGATGAGAAGGGAAATGTGATGGCCCTGGCATTGGAGCTTGTGGAAGGTGAGGGGATGAAGACGGATGGAGAGTAGGGATGGGCTCGGGGTTTAGGACTGGCCTGAAGATGGGAATGCAGTTGAGGATGGGGTGGGAAGTGGGTAGGGCCAGGCACGAACAGGTGGAGAGTCACACACGGGGATGAAGATGGGGTAGGGATGGGATAGTGTGGGACACGGGGATGACACCGGGCTGGGGTTGGGGACAGGGACAGGGCCTTCTGATTTCTCATAACTTCCCTATCCTAGCTCCCATGAGTCAGAGACCCACCCTGGCCAGTCCCTACCTGGCAGGGGTCCTGACCCTGGTCCAGTCCCGCACACATCATGTTGTTGGTGACGACACCAGGGTAGAAGACCTCGCAGTCTTTAGGGCTCAGGACAGTGACCCTGGAGCAACTCAGGCCCCTGTTGTACTTCACTGATGGGAGAAAACAGTAGGTAAACCCGTGGCCAGCCCCTAATCCTCCAGGACCCAGGAGTCCACACCCCCAGCTCCCTCCTCCCTCAGACCCAAAGTCCTGGCCCTCAAGGTATTCCCCAGGATACAGGCCTCAGGGGTCCCAGCTCTTGCCTCTTCGGGTAGCCGTGGTGCCCCAGCCAGCAACCTGGCACTGATCTCCGGGCTGGGCACAGCGGTAGGGCAGGCGCAGGGTCTGGATGCGAGGCCCCAGCACAGCGGGCCTGGCCAGCTTCAGCAGCATGAGGTCATGCTCGTCTGTCCGCCTCGGCAGGATGGGGCCTGAGCCCTGGCGGTATTTGGGGTGGATAATGTGGCGAGTGGTCCGGCGGAGCTGCTCACCCTGGAGGAGGAGCAGGTGGTCGTCCCCAATGCGAGCCCACAGAGGACTAGGAAGGGAAGAGATATATGGGGGCAAAGCCTCCTTAGGGACTGGGACCAGACTCTGAGTCCCTGGGAGGGAGGGTACTGGTAGCAGGGTAGGAGCCTGGACTCCTGGGTCTGAGGGAGGACGGGTTTGAGGGTGAGGACTCCTGGGTCTGAGGGAGGAGGTGGTGGGGGAGAAGGGAGCTGGGGATCTGAGTTCTTGGGACACGGGGAAGAATGATTAGGTGTTTGGATCTCTGAGTTCTGCAAGAGTTGAGGGCAGGGGTCCACCTGGGTAAGCCCACCTCTTCCTCCCTCAGTGGGGACTCATGAGGCGAACAATTTCCTTAGTTCTAAATTCCTAACCACACCAGACCCTGACTTCTGTTGCATACAACTATCTACACCACCCCATTGATCGCCAGGGTTGATTCGGCTGATCTGGCTGGCTAGGCGGGTGTCCCCTTCCTCCCTCACCGCTCTATGTGCGTCCCTCCCGCAGCTGCGCGCTCGGTCGAAGAGGACGACCTTCCCTGATAGAGGAGGACCGTTCTTCAGTCAAGGGTATACGAGTAGCTGCGCTCCCCTGCTGGAACCTCCAAACTAGCTCTACACTTCAATGGAACCCAAGGAGTATCAGCAAGACAGGGCTCGTGGACGGGCCCAGAAACGCTTAGAAGGACCACACCGCCCCCTGGCGGCCACAGCACCCCTCCCACAGGAAGCCCTCCAGAACTGGCTCCCACATGGATTCAAGTGCCCCAGCCCTTCCCGCCCCCTCCCCCGGGCCTGCCTCCACAGCCCCTCCCTGGATGCCCCGAGGGGCTCCCCCTACTTGCTGTTCCCGCAGTGCGCGGCTGTGAGCACCCAACTCTTGTCCACCAGGACGCCCGCGCAGTGGAACGAGAGGCCATTGAAGAGGGAGACCTGCCAGGGCTGCGAACCGCGTGCGCATGGAGCGCCTGAGGCCACAAGGTCCAAGCCAGTGTCGTTTCTGGAGAGCAGCACCGCCTCCGCGGCTGCAGAAAGAAAAGGGGTGGAGATCAGAGCAGGCGGGACTAGGGCTGGGTTTAGGGCCGGAGCGGGGCGGGGGGGGGGCCCGCAGCCAGAACCAGGGAAGCTGGGGAGTTGGAAATTGGGGGTCCTGCAGCAACCGAATGGAAGTGGGAGGAGAAGAACGGCGGGAAAGGGGAAGGAGGCAGGAATAGAGAGGACTGGAGTGAGGAGAGCGAACTGGATGGGTCTGGAGGGACAGGGACAGAGCGCAGCGCTCGGAGCAGAGCGGGAATGGAACGCGACGGGGCCAGCAGGGGGCGAGGACAGATCGCTGCGGAGCTTGAGGAGCAGGGGCGGGAATAGCGCAGCGGGCGGAGAGAAGGGCGAGGCCAAAGCGGGAAGGCCAGCCCGGGGAGAAATGGGCGGACTAAGAAGGGGCGGGGACAGAATGGGACTGAGAGAGGGGCCGGGGTTAGTAAGGGGCCGGGAAAGGAAGCCAAGAGGGGAAAGGAGTAGGGATCCAAACTGGGGGGGGGGGCCCCTGGCGCGGGGCTCGGCGAGGGGCGGGGCTGACTTAGGGGCGAGCCTCCTTTGGATCGGCGGGTGGGTGCTGGGGTCCCCAGAGGAGGAGTGGTGCGCGGGGGTTGGTGAGGAGAGCACTCTCCCTGGGGCCTCCCGCCAAGCCCTGTCCCCCGCCTCACCCCACAGTTGCGTCACGAGCAGCGGCAGTAGCAGCCTCGCCAGGGCCCGGGTGCGGGAGGCGGGGCACAGGTGGAGATGTGGGGGTCCCATGGCCAGGACCGAGGCTGGGGGGACGGGGGGGAGAGTGAATTAAAACTGATACTCCGTCAGAGACACCCGCACACCCACCCCACCGCGCCCGTGCGCCCGGCCTGGGCCAACCCAACCCGCGGGGACCCGCTTAACCTTCAGCACAGATCTCAGGGGCGGATGGACAGACGGGCGATTCGGGCCGGAATACCTGACATGGGCACAGTTACCCTAATGACGCCCCTCCTGGCGTCCTCCTGACCTCCCTACGCCAGAAGGGGGAGTGAGGTCCCAGCCCCAGCTTTCCCGGACTGCCCGCCAAGCAGCGTTTGGGGTTCGCCCTACTTCACAGGTGGGGCCGGGGTCCGAGGCTCAGAGGCGTGTGCCATAGATAGGGAAACTGAGGCTCAAACAGGGCTGTCCGCGACCCAAAGGTCCCCACCCATGCTCTCGGACCCGCCCCTACTAGGGTGAGGTGCATCCCATCTCACCTGGGAGTCGCTGCTGGAAAGGAGGGAGGAGACCCAGGAGTGGCTCTGCCCTGCCAAGTGGGCCGCCGGAATCCTCTGCCCTGGGACCCTTGGCCTGGCCTTCCCTTTTAACCTCGAAGAGCCCGGAAATTTCCCCACCCTCCCCCCAGGGATTCACTCCCTCCCTTTCCCTCTCCCTAATTATACCGTGGGTGGGACTGGCACCCAACCTGGGCCCCAGATTCCTGCTCTGGGAGGGCCCAGGGAATACAGGCTTCTTCTAGAGCCCCAAACACCCTTTTTGGAGCTGGACTCCATGGGGATTCCCCAGGTGTCCTATTCCAAAAAGTCTTCTCAGTGGGGAGAGGATGCCATGTTCCCAGGTAGCCTCCGGGTCTCAGAGATAATGTTGGAAAGAGGTGATTACAACCAAGAGAGAGGAAAACAAACAGGGAAATGCATACCTAGTGACTGAGAAAAGCCAGAACGCTGGCCAGGAGAGAGGGAGGCAGAGAGATAAGACAGATGGAAGGAAAGGGTAGAAGACACAGAGACAAGGAAAAGAAGAAATCACAGAGATAGAAAGGGGGCAGAGAGGGAACGAGGCAGAGCCCCAGAGCCAGCGCGAAGCTCTGTGCTGAGCCCACTCCCACAGCTTGAGCAGTGGGCTCACTGTGTGTCCCAGTGACTAGCGCCCCTCTTCCTCCTGCTGGGGGCGCTCCGCATCACACCCAAGTGTGGTCACATCATATCCTCCCTACCATCAGTTTGCCTTCAGATGACACATGGGCCCATGAATCACAGGAGGCCAAGGCCACAGAGGAGCGTCAGTATGACCTGGACTAATCCCCTCCTTTCAGGTGAGGAATCGAGGCTCAGAGAAGGCAGTGACTCACAGAAGGTCACACAGCAAGTCCACCTAACAACCGGGAGGCCGCAGTTTCAGCTCTGGGCTCTTACTCCTCATGCCAGCAACCTCCCCTGAAAGGCGAGCAGAATGTCAAAAAAGATCCTGAGTTCTGGACTAGTTGTAGGGCATCCTTTCCAGTGGGAATTGAGTTAACTGCAGAGGGTGGCTCTGCCTTCTCCAGCTGAACTCCCTACAACAGTGGAAATGCCCTATATATGCTATTCAATACAGCAGTACGTGTGGCTACGGAGCACGTGGTATGTGAGGTCATTTTAACTTAAACGGCCCCACGTGGTTAGTGGCTATCGTACTGGCCGCACTAGTCTGGAGGAAATACCTCGCCTGGAGGCTGGAAAGAAAAACAGCGATAGCTCCCTCTCTTAGGTCTTAATTATGTGCAGGCTGACGTACCTACTGGGCTATCATTCTTACAAGTGCACGATTTTACAGATAAGAAAACTGAGCCTCAATCAAGGCAGTTTCGCCTGGTAGTTAAGAAATCACCTTGCTTTAAAAAGAGAAAGGAAAGAAAGAAAGAGAAAGAGAAAGAAAGAAAGAAGAAACAAAGAAAGAAAGGAGAAAGAAAGAAGGAAAGAAAGAAAGAAAAAGAAAGAAAGAAAGAAAGAAAGAAAGAAAGAAAGAAAGAAAGAAAGAAAGAAAGAAAGAAAGAAAGAAAAAGGAAAAGAAAAGAAAAGACCTTGCTTTAGATTCCTTGCTCTTCTCCTTACTGGCTGTGTGACTATGAGCAAGTGACTTGTTTCTCTGTACCCAGTTTCCTCATCTGCAAAATGGGCATAATAATGACACTTAATCTTTGTGAATATTAAGTTAGTTGATATATTTAAAAGCCCTTGGATCAGGGTCTGGCATATAGTAAGCACTCCAAAGATTCATTTGTTCAGTAAGTATTTATTTGAAACCTTGGTGAGTGCCAGAAACTGTCTTTGGGGCTTGGGGATACAACAGTGAACCAAACAACTATTATCTCTCCCAGAATCACAAATTAGTACAAGGCAAGATTTGAACCCAGGCCTCACTGATTCCAAACCCCAAGTTGATTATTAAGCTATAGCATCTCTCATAGTCAAGGAGGCATGAAAAGAAAATACATAAAGGCGTCCTTGCTCTGGCTTGACTATTAACAGAATGAACAAGAGCAACATCGGCAAGTAGAAATCAGGGGTGTTGGGCTGGTCCTGGCTAGTTATTCTCCATAGTCTTCTGGATCCAGTCTACATATTTGCAGACCTTTGTATAGACACCAGGCTTTTTGGTGAGAGCACACGGATCCTGGCCCCAGGAGATAATGCCTTGAAGAGATCCATCACAGACCAGAGGGCCCCCAGAGTCACCCTGGGTATGGAGAGAGAGACAACCAGTCAGAAACGAGGAGTGGCCATGGGAGAGGGGCTGTGTTGGGCGCTGTGTTAGGGAGGAGGTGGTGTTGGGATGTTGTAGGGATGGTGTTAGGAGTCGGGTGCAGATTGAGGATGGGGTTGTCGGGACGATTGGGGATGAGGTTGGAGCTATGGGTGGCAATAAAGATGGGGTTAGGGTTGATTGGGGGATGGTTGGGGCTGGGAATAGGGGTGGGAATGGGGATGGAGCTCCAAACCCTCGGAGGTTTGGAATGGGAGCTAGGGGTGGACATGGAGTTGGGGTGGCAAGGGGAGACGGGGTCGGGGTTGGGAATGAGATTGTGGATCTCATCCCAGGAGGTGGGAATGGGATGGGTGGCTGGAGACCCAGGCCCTGCCCCCTGACCTGGCAGGAATCCTTGCCCTCTTCCCGAACACTGGCACACACCATGGTGTCCGTGATGTTGCCGGGGTAGGCCTTCTCACACTCCTCGTGCTTAATGATGGTGATGTTGGCGCATCGCAAGGTATAGGGCAGGTGCACTGTGGAAACGGCATGAGGGGTGTGGAAAATGAGAGCCCCTGGTCCCCTTCCCCCCCCCAGTGCCTGCTTTGCACCCACACCACAGCCAGTCCCTGTCCTTCTTGCTTGCAGCCAACTCATCTCTGTGCTCGTAGCAATAGCTCCGGTAATGGTACCGAGTAGATGTATTATGCCAGTCGTTCTATATACACTATCTCTAATCCAGCCCTAGTAGGTGGGTGTGACTATCCTCATTTCATAGAGAAGAAAACCAGAGTTCAGAGAGGGGAGGCCACGTGCCTGAGGTCCTACAACGAGCAGGTCGTGGATCTGGCACTGCACATCTATCTCTCTGACCCCAAGGCCCAGACTTTTGTCTCCACACACACCCCCAGCTCTTACGTTCCCCTCTTCTTTTTGACTTATCCCACCACTGACACCCCCAGGGATCCCCCTCTCGTACTCTCATGCTCTGGGACTCTCCCCTCTGAAGGTTCCTCTGGTTCCCTCCATCCTCCACAACCGGGGCCACCCGCCCCCCTCCAGGTCCCCCTCTGGAGCCCCTACACTGGGGGCTGGACGTGGTGCCCCAGCCGGAAATGAGGCAGCGGGTGCCAGGAGTGACACAGCTAGATGACAGGGTGAGCGGTCGCACGGCCCCGGTGATGAAGGCTGCTGTCGTCATCTTCACCAGCATGATGTCATTGTGGTGGTCTTTGTTGGGGAAGCTGTTGTTGAAGTCTGGGTGGGGGAAGGACTCAGTGGCCATTCGGGTCTGCTCATAGCCATCCTGCCGCCGGAGGTTGTGTTCCCCCAGATGAACCACATACCGGCTGAGGTGGGGGAGATGGCGGTCAGAGATGGAAGGTCGGGGAGAGACAGGAGAGGGGAGGTGGGGAGAGACATGGGGGAAGGGGAAGGGATGAGAGCACCGGGGAGAGCAAAGGAACACAGCCCCACTTCCAACCTCATCCCCACTTCCCACCGAAGCCTCCTCCCCAACCATATCCCCATTCCAGCACCATCCCAGGTCCGATGGCTTCCGTCTTTCCATCCCGTCTCGGTGTCCATCGTCCACGCTACCCACCCCCACGCCCATCTTGGACCCCATCCTATCCTCCCCATCCCCAAGCCCCTCTCCATCCATCTCTCCATCTCAGCCCCCTGCCGGCCCGCCCCAGCCCCCGCACCCACGGCTTGCGGCAGTGAGCTGCTGTCAGGAGCCATTTGGGAGCGATGAGGGTTGCCCCACAGAACAGCCGTGTCTTCTGGAACAGAGCCACCTGCCAGGGCTGGGAATGAGGAGAGCACTCATACCCCTTGATGATCCTGGTCTCTCCCCCTACATGCCCTGGAGGGGAGTGAGGGCAAAAGACGGGGCTCAGGCATGAGACAACTCCCAGAAGTGGGGGTGGGGAGAGCAGACAAGGGGTGGGTGGTCTGGGTCCCAGCCTGGGGTCCCGCTGGGAGGCACTGTCTGGATAGGCCAGCCAGGTATTAAATGATTGAAATCCTTCCGTACTGCTTGGTCAGTAGCTACTGTTCTGCGCTGTTGGAGTGTCTTCCACCCCACTGCAGCTGCCCCCGCCCCTCCACTGCGACCCTCCTTGACCTCTCCCATTCTAGCATCTAAAGGGATTATGCAGCAAGGGGCATCGGGACCTTATTATGGCTCCTATATCCATTTAGATGCCTTATGGGTTATTCTATATTTTCAGCATTGGCTCAGTCAATATCCAGACATAGAGGGTTGAGGAAGCCTAGAGATTGAAGAGGGAAGCCCCTGCCCTCCCCCATCCCCCACCGTACCTGTCAGCAGAGCAAGCATGATTAATCGAAGAATCATCCTGGCCTGGAGAGGGGAAGGGCAGGCCCAGGTTCTTCTGGGAACAAGAAGGGACAAGGGGCCCAATCACTTTATGGGGAGACTACAGAGGGGCTGGTTCATGCCCTCTCCTCCCTCCCCGGCGTGCTCTGGCTGCCTCCAGGGAGAAACAACAGGGTTGGAGGAATACCCAAGTTCTCACAGCATCCCAGCCTCCAAACCTTTAAAACAAATCTTTGCTATCAAGGTGGCCTTGGAGGGGCCTGATCTCAGCTAAAAGCTTCTCATAGCCAGAGTCAAGGAGGATGTGGCAGATGCTGCGAGGGGCTTTGGCTGGGGCAAGGGATTGGTTGGCCCTGTTTTAAGTCAGTCATAGTACCTGTGAGATGCATCTGGGAGAATGTTTTCCTTCTTGCCCTCCTGAGACCTGGCCAGGCCCCACCAGCCCCATTCCGCCTCCACCCCAGGGTGATATGGGCCCTTTGAGGGCTGCCCGGCGTGCGGTAGGGGGCTCAGCCTGGGACGGTGTTCGGGCCCTGTCCTTCTGAATCCCTGCCCCTTTGAAGGACAGACAGATGGAACTGGGCGGGGCTGGTCAGGGGAAGGGCCAGTGCCCTCAGCTGCCCTGGCCTGCAGGGGGGTGGGGTGGAGGGCTGGATTCAGCTATCAAAGCGGGGATCAGGGGTCACTGAAGTCGGGGGCAGGGCAGCCAGTTGGAGAGACAGAGAGGCAGAGAGCACCCGCCCAAGCCGAGAAGGACAGAGCAGAGGGAGAAATGGTGTGGAGGCAGAGGAGGCCTGACTGGCTCCAGGAGCACAAGCACCTGCAAGAGGGTCTTCCCTTCCCTTCCGGACTCACGGGCTCTGGGACTGGGGCTCTGGGTGCCGGGTTGGTGGCGGAGGCAGCTGTGGCAGTTTGGGTCACAGGCAGATTGGGTCAGAGCATCAGGTGAAAGGCAGGTGCGGGGTGGCCCTGATGACTGGGCCTCCCAGCCCTGCCTTACTGCCCTGGGGGTGGGGTGTGTGTGCCGGCCGGCCGCCTCTGTCACCTCTCCAAGCCCCTCTTCTCCCTGTTTCTCGCCCCCCCCACCGCCCCCACCCCGCATCCTTCCTGGTCTGTCTCTCTTCATCTCTGCTGGTTGCTTCCTTTCTGTAACTCCGTGGCCATATTTCTCTTTGCCTCTCTGTGCCTGTGCCTTTCTGTCTTTTTGTCTATCTCTGACAGTCTCTCTCAGTCTCTCTCTGCAGGACTCCTTTAATTCTTTATCTTTCTTTATGTCTCTCTGTCTCTGCCTCCCTCCACCTCCTCTCTCTCTCTCCCTCCACCTCATTCTCCCAGGCTGTGTCTCTCCTCTGTCCCTGCTCCTCCCTCCCCACAGCCCAAGCCCAGGTGGGCCCCTGGCTTCCTCTGGGCCCTCCCTTCTCCATTCCAAGGAGGGGGGAAACTGGGGCCTCACAGAGGTGGGGCTGCTGCCAGCTGAAGGGGCAGGACAGGAGGGTGGGGGAGGCAGGTTGGGGCCTGTGGGAATCAAGGCCCAGGAAAGGGAGTCAGCCCTCTGCAAGGCCCCAAACCCTAGCGCTCCTCTGGGGCTTCGCTTCTGCCCCCTTCCCTTCCCTCTGCTCCCCCCTCCTGCCTCCGCCTCCCGGGAACCCCGGGCCCCCCCCCCCCCCAAATCCAGCTGTGGCACTTACTCGCTGCGAGACTTAGGTCCAATGACTTCCAAATCTGAGCCACCTCAATTTCCTGTCTGCCGATCCCTCTATTTCAGGGCCTGCTTGTTATCAGTGAGATCTCCTGCTCTCTGTCTTGCCCTCCTCTCTCCCCTAACCAGAAGTGGGGCAAGACGACTGGGTATAGGTTCCTAAGGCAGCCAGCCCTGGCCTCAAACCCCGGCTCTGCCTCTTCCTACCACAGTGACGTGAGCCAAGGAACTCCACCCTGGTGAGGCTCAGTTTCTTCATCTGCGACATGGGGGGACAGCCCTGCCTTGGGGTGGTTGGGATGAAGACTCCAGGAGAGCTGAGCACGGCAGGCATCCAGCAAGTATTCCCATGCTGTCACCATCACCCCTCACTCTCCCACCCCAAATTCCCCTTCCATTCCCTGGGGAGAAGCTCCCTTTGCACCTCCTGGATGGGGGTGAAGACAGAACCCAAGGAGTGGGCAGGGTTATTTTAAGACCTAGGCTGGGTCCTCTTGCTTTCCAAGGCTACACCCCGCCTTCCATCATCACAGACATATTAAAACGAACCCACATCCCACATTAAATATAATGTGTGCTCAACAGCTCCAGCAAAGCCAAGTTGGAATTGGCTAGGTGGAAGAATGTTACATTTTATAGACATTTAATTAAATGGTCGTGAATTTTGATTTTGCAATTTTCATTTGGTATTTTGGGGCCAATAATTCCCCCCTCCTCAGGTCCTTCATGGGCACTGTTCCTAAAGTGCTGGATAGAGAGAGAGGAAAAAAAAAAGGCCCTTATTTTTATTGTTATAAGTAACCTTTTCTCCTCCGTTCCTGAGTGACCCCTAAGGGAAAACTCTTGCCCTCTGTGGTCTCTATTCCTACATCTGTGGGTAGGGGGACTGATGAGCCTCCCTCCTGTGTCAACCAGCACGGGGATATCAAATAGACAGACATAGCTCGTTATATTTATTCCAGGAAGTCACACATTCCTTCCTCCTCCAAACTTGGGACTTAGAAGGGCTGGCTGGAGTTGGAGTACTGGGAAGAAGATCCCCAGCCCAAGGGGAGTTGGAGCCAGGGGTGATAACGGAGGACGCGTTGGTGCTCCGAGGGTCAGTCAGTGTGGCCCCCAGGCTGAGGGGTGGAGGTGGAGGGAGCAGGTTAGTTGTTCCTCATGACCATCCGGATCCAGTCCACATATTTGCAAATATTGGTGTAGACCCCTGGGATGCCTTCCTGCCCGCAAGGCTCCACGGTCCCCCAGGACACCAGACCCTGAAGGACTCCTCCGCACACCAGGGGGCCCCCAGAGTCGCCCTGGAATACAGAAGGAGAAGCAGCACCGAATGAATAAGGGAGAAATCCTGTTCCCATTGTCCTTGCCCCGACCCCCAAACCCATTCCCAGGCCCTGAAGACAGGATCCAAGTCTGGTGATCAGAGAAGAGCACTGCCACGTTCCCCACGTTCCCTCCCCAGCAGTGACTGATCGACAGGGAAGAACACGCTGTTCCTAGGGCGCCAATCCCAGGGAAGGCAGGACTCCATAAAAGGTGGGGGAGGGGGCCTCTCAAGGACAATGGCTAGAGCTCTGACCAATGAGTGAAGAGAGTATCTTCAATGACCAATCCCAGCAAAGGAGGTGGGGCCCTATAAGAATTCTACAGGGGACGACTGGCTGGGGCACTGACCAATGAGGGAAAGAGCACCCCATCAGTGACCAATCCCAGCAAAGGAAGGTAGGATCTATAAAGGTCCTCTCAGGCACAAAGGCTGGAGCCTTAGCAAGTAGGGTGGGGCAGCCTCCAACCTGGAGGAGCCGAGGGAGCAAGGTAGCAGAGTTCGAGGACAGGAGAAGCCACCAGCCTCCTTTCCTGCCTCCATCCTAGATTCTCTCGCTCTTGCCTGAGCCAGCATCAGTTGCAGGATGGTATGGGGAGAGACAACCGGTTACACACCTCAGTTCCAAATCCCCGCCACCTCTTTGCCCTCCCCCATCTTCTCTTCCTCTCCCTCTCCTGTGCCCCTCCCATCTTTCCTTCTCTGTTCCCTCCCTCCACCCACCCCTCCTCCTCTCTGTCCTCCATCACCTGGCTCTCCCTGCCTTATCCTGCGCCTCCCCTTCCTTCTGACCACATCTCTCTCTCCCCCATCCTCCCTGCTCTGTCCCCAACTTCCTACCCTGGGTGACCATGCGTTGCCGGCATTCACGCACCTGGCAGGCATCCGCCCCTTCCATGCCGCTGGCACACACCATGTTGTCAGTGATTCTCCCGGGGAACACAGCCCGGCAGGTGGCACTGGAAACGATGGACACATTGAGGCATTGCAGCAGGTCCGGGAATGGGTCTGGGGGTGGAAGATAGAAGCCACAGGGTTTCCCAAAGCTCCCCACTTGGGGGCCACCTCCCTCTACCCAAGGAAGCCAAATATAAGTCTATACCCTGCCCTTTTCCTATGACCCCCCACTACAATCTGCAAACATTTAAATTTCAGATTTATTACTTCATTTCATAGTGACCCTTGCCCCAGTTCATTGACCCAGTCCCCCGACCTTTAACCTATGACTCTGAGTGCCATAACTCAAGACACCCTTTGTCCTTCCAACCTCAGAAGCAATGAATCCAGACCCACTTTTCTCCTTAAATTCCAGATGCTGTGACCTTTGACCTTCAATCTTATTATACTTAGATCCCAACTTGACCTCCTTTCCCTCTCTGTCTCCAGACCCCACACTCCTTGTCTTCTCTTAAACTTCTAAACTCAGTGATAAACCATTGGTGCCAACTCCAAAGTGACTTATGATCCCTGTTTATTTGAGCCGGGACCTCATGACCCCTAACCTCTAGGGCTTCTAATCCCAGACCAGTGATCCCTCATTGAATCCCAGTTTCCACCCTCAGATTATGGCCAGCTTGTGCAACATCTGGATCCCATGTCCTCAATTCTACAGTGACCTCTAACACTCGAGTCCATGACCCATTACCCCAAGATCCTATTTATATATGCCTTTTGCTCCAGTCTGATGACCCCTGCCATCACTCTGGCCTCCAACCACATCCTGACCCATGACTTCTGACTCTATACCCAACCCCTTAACCACTTTGACTCCCAAGACCCCTGGTCCACCATGATCTCTGACCCCATACCACAATCCTCATGTTTGACCCTTGACCCAGCCTTCTGTTGAATGGCATGACTCCTGATCTCTTGCTCTACACCCCAGACTTTGCCCATCCTGAGCCCTGACCCTGATGCCCCCTTACTCCATAGTTGATTGGTGATGCCCCAGCCTGAGATCTGGCACTTGGTGCCGGCCGGTGCACAGGTGGTGGGCAGGGGCAGGGGCTGGATGCTGCGAGTCAAAGGGACGGGGGTGCCCAGTCGCAGGAGCCGGAGGTCGTTGTCATGGTTATGCAGGGCTCCCTGGTAGCCAGGGTGGGTCATGGAGAAGCCGCTGCGCCGGATCTGCTCCGTCCAGTCCAGCCTGGTGAGGCTGTGCTCCCCCAGGCGCACCCAGTACCTGCTGGGGGTCAAGGTGGCTCAGCGAGGGTGGGGTGGGCCCCTGGATCCCCAGCCCTCCAGCCTCTCTGCTGCTCTGCACCTCAGTGTCTGTCCTCACTCCCTCACAGTCTTGCTCTGTCTCTCACCTCTTTCGCCATCTTTCCATTTCCTGTGTTTGCCTACTTCTCCTCCCCGAGCCCCTGCATCTCTGTCCCTTCCCGATCCTCTTAGCTGAGGCAGAGACATCCAACTGTCATACTCACTGCTCTGTTCTTACCACCCAGAGGCTGCCTGGGCTGTCAGCACCCTCAGCTGAAGGAACGAGTGAGTAATGAGTGGACTCTCTCTGTTCTGTCCCTGAATCAATCCGTCTCTTCACGTCTGAAACTTCCCTTTTGGAAAAAACCTCGAAGTTTCAGACCGAAAAAGCCCAATCCCCTCATTTTACAGATGGGACCGCTGAGGCCCAGACAGGTTGCCCAGACTGGGTCAGAGAAAGGCTGGGATGGTGACAGAGGTCATCTGGGAAGGAAGGGTAACACAAGGGAATGGGAGCAGGTAGGTGGGCAGGTTTCAGGACCCTTCCTGCCCTGCCCCTCACCCCAGGCCCATTGTTGAGGAAGTCTTACTCTTTGTCTAGCCTCAGACCTTCTTGTGGCAGGACCATCTCCTTACTCCATGGCACCCCCCTCTCCTGAGCCCCTACCCTGAGGGCTCCCTTTCCCACCACCTTTCCTTTGCCTACCCCTAGAAGGGACCACCCAGACAGGGGCTTACCTGCCACTGCAGTGAGCCGCTGTGAGGACCCACCTGCGGTCAATGAGGACCCCCCCACAGCGCAGGTGGGTGCCCTCAAACAGCCCCACCTGCCAAGGCTGCGAGTGACGGGCACACTCCTTGCCTTTGATAATCTTCTCTGTGGCCGGTTGACTGAGCCCTGAGGACAGGGGTGTGGGCCAGAGAGATAGGGTCAGAGATCTAGAGACTGGGAGTCAGAGATAGGAAGAGAGATGCAGAGATGAAGACACAGAGAGGCAAGAGAAAAACAGAGCCCCTGAGAGAGAGTGAGGGACAGGGAGACACAGACCCAGTGACAAATACAAAAAGACCCAGCAGTGCCCAGAGACACAGAGAGGAAGAGAAAGAGAAAGAGACAGAGAGATACTTAAAGGTAAGAGGGAGACAGAGACAGAGAAAGGACAGAGGCGTAGTGACAGGAAGACACAGAGGAGAGATAAATCAAAAGATACAGGGGGACAGAGGTGGCAGGGCCCCAAGAGGTGGAGGTGATCGGAGGCACAGAGGCAGTGCCTTGCCCTCCTCTGTGCCAGGCTGGGGACCAGACCTGGAAGGGGAGTTGGGGCTCCCATCCTCCTGGGGAACTCACCAGTAGCAGAGAGGAGCAACAAGACGCTGGAACCCAGGGTGGCCCGCCTCCAGGTCCTGGGAAATGTGGGGGGATCTCAGAGACGGCCCTTTCCCTGTCAACCCACCTTTGCTTAGCCCACCCCTCCCACCAGCAGCTCCCAAGAGGACAGGATGCCTGCCCATCCCCCCTCTGTCTGTCTTGGGTGTCACCCTATTGGTGACCACCTGCCCCCTCCTCACCTTGTCCCTCTGCCTGCTGGGTCCTCCATGTGGCTGTCACAGTTTCAGCCTGTCTGTCTCTGTTATCTGTCTGTCCACTACCTGCCTGTCCTGTCTTCCACCTGCCACCCTGCCAGTCAACTTTCCCACTGTCCACCTGGCTTCTCAGCCACCTGTCATGCTGCCCCACCTGTCCCCCTCCTTCCGTCTGTCTGCCCCAGACCGGCAGCTGACACAGCTTTTAACTCTCTTTGTCCCAGCCCATGCAATTTCCGGGTTGAAGGAAGGGGACCAGGAAGACATGGGGTGGAGCACCCTCTAATCCTGTAGAAACTCTTCTCAGCTAATGGCACCCAATTGAAATTTACAACTAAATGGGGGTGGGGTGGCAGGGGAGGGGCCCAGGACGGTTGTGGGGTGAAGACCCGACCCCACTCCTTCTCCCCTCCTTTCCAAGCCAGCGCCAGAGACCCATGACTCAAGGTGATCTGGGAGCTGGGTTCTAATCCCGATTCCTGGCAAGGTGAGGAAGGCTGAGGGAGAGTGGGACGCCCACACCCGGGCCCCTCCCCACCCTGTGCAGGAAATAGGCAGGAGGGTAGGTGGCTAAGAGCTCCGACAGTGGAAGGGAGAAGCAGGGAAAGCAAGAGCAGAGAGAGCCCAGACAGAGAAGGAAGAGATTTCGAAATAGGTGATCAGGAAGAGACTGAAGAGGTTTCTAAACTGGGTTCCCCAGAGTTGATTCTAATTGAATTTTCTCAATGCACAGTCCACCCTGTTTCCTGCAAAGAAGCCCACTCTTCCTATCAGCATGTGGTCGGTTTATCTAATTCCTTGAAAGTCTGTGGGGTTTTTTCTGCATGAGGGCTTCCACTGAGAAAGAAAGGGACAGGGGACGGAGAGAGAACCAGGGACAAGACAATCTGTGCTGTCTTTAGCTTTTGATTTGTTTTGAGACACCACCTAACTCAAGCCCTCTCTATTTCTGGATTTCTGGGGGCTCTGCTTTTATGGAGATGCAATTTACATGCCATATAATTCACTCTCAGCTCCAGTAGGGAGCTGCCCTCTGGAACACACACCAGCACTGTCAGTTCCCATGGCTTTTCAAAAGAAGCTGGAAATTCAGATTTATGGTAGGACATTTCCTGATTTTAAAATACTGGCCAGGACGCCTGACTGGCTCAGTCAGTAGAGCGTGCCAACTCTTGATCTTGCGGTTGCAAGTTCAAACCTCATGTTGGGTGTAGAGATTACTTACAATAAGAAGTCTTTAAAATAAAATAAAATATCGGCAAAAAACCCAAAACACCTAGGGTTCCCCAACAGATTTCTTTCTCTCTCCCACTCTCTCTTGTCTTCTCTTTCTGCCTCTACTTTTTTTTTTTTTTTTTAAGATTTATTTATTCATTTATTTGACAGAGAGATAGAGAGAGCACAAGTCGGGTGGGGAATGGCAGAGGGAGAGGGAGAAGCAGACTCTCGCTGAGCAGGGAGCCTGACATGGGGCTCGATCCCAGGACCCTGGGATCATGACCCGAGCCGAAGGCAGACGCTTAACCGACTGAGACACCCAGGTGCCCTTGCCTCTACTTTTTTAAAGTAAAATTCACATAACATAAAACTAAGCACTTGAACCATGTTCAAGTCCACAATTCAGCGAATTCCACCACACTCAACCCACTGTGCAACCATCACCACAATCTAATTCCAGGACATTTTCTTCAGCCCCAAAAGAGACTCTGTACTCATGAGGCTGATGTCCATCCCACGATGAATGGTAAATAAAATATGGTCTATCCATACCACGGAGTATTATGCAGCCGGAAAAAGGAGTGAAGCACTGACACCGGCCACAATGTGGATGAACTCTGAAAACAGTATGCTAGGTGAAAGAAGTCAGTCACAAAGGCCACATCTTGTATGATCCCATGTATGTGAAATGTCCAGAACAGGCACATGCACAGGGACAAAAAGCAGATTGGTGGTGCCGGGGCTGTAGGGAGTGGGGAGTGGCTACCTAGTGGTTCTCTTTTGACATACAGTCTCTTGCAACTTGTGGCTTCTGGAGAAAGCCAATCCCTTCTTTTGTAGCTGGAGGCTTCAAGAGGGCACGGACTGGCTCACAACCTCATGCTCACACCTCCCGCACTCAGGGAAAGCTCTGAGCACCTTTGCCACCTCCCCTGGGGAGCCCCCCAGAGCTCTCAAGTCCCGAGCTCCACGCTTTACTGTTGGGCATTATTGTAAGCTCAACATGCAGCCTGTTTCCTAGAGAGAACTCAGCTATGCCAACACCTGGGGCGAGGGCCCACAGCATGGAGACCATCACAGATGTGGAAACTGAGGCAGGACTAGATAAAGTCACTCACCCATACTCATGTAGCTGGCCAGTGCCAGAGCCAGAGTTTGAACCCAAGCAGGCTGTCTCCAGAGCCTGTACCATTAATCATTGTCCAAAGATATGGATGAACAAATGAATGGCTAACTGAATGAGTACAGGGGTGAACAGAGGAATGTAGGAATGTTCTTACAGGTTTCAAAGTAGGATAGCTTTTGGAATCCTACAGACTGGGCTGAAACCTCAGCTCACACCATGACTCACTGGGGGCCATCAGGCTTTGGCTTGACCTGTTTGTTCATCTGAAAGATGGGGCTGGGAGGCAGCTCCCTGTCCACACACTACTTCCTCTTGGGATCATCAAACAAGGCAACAAAAGATGGGTGAGGATATCAGGTACATTAAGTGAAGACACTCTCAAAATTGCCCTTCCCAGTTTCTTTCTCAAGGAGTTTTCAAAGCTGACTTAGATGACAGAATCTTTTTCTCAGCTGTGAAGAACTATCAGCTACAGCTTGGTGCTGTTCTTTGTCTTCTGTCTCTCTCTCTCTCTTCTATTTCTCTGTCCCATTCATTCACTCATGCATTCACTCAACAAACATTTCAAAATGCCCTGTGTGCCTGACCCTCTGCTGGGTGACACTGGGACCACAGAGTTGCATCAGAACCAGTGGCCCCCACCACTCTCAGAGCCTTGCCCTGTTTCTCTTCCATCCTTCCCAGTTAAACTTATCCACGGAGATCTACTCACCGCTTGCTTCCCACAGCCTCTGTCTTTTTGGGTCTCCAGAGACTTCCCTATTGAGCAATCCCATGGTCTCCTGGTCCTCACTTTACTCAGTCTTCAGGCAGCCTTCCACCTGGCCTGCCCCTTACTCCTTCATGCATTTCTGGTTCCCCTCCCACTTTCTGCCTCTCAGTAATGAATAGGTCTTTTTTCCTCCCCTGGTGCCTTGACAAACAAGGGAGTTCCCAGGGCCTGTCCTAAGCCTTGCTCTCCACACTGACTGCCTACACGGGGCAGTTTCACCTGTCACCCGTGATAGCATGGCTCTTAGTCTCTCCCTGGCTTCAGGTCTGTGCATCCAACAGCCTCCTGGATGACCCAAACCCAGCTCCCCAACTGTCCCACCAACTTGTTCTCAGACCCTGCTCGCTCCATCTTGTGGCCCTAACTCCCAGCCGGTCCTCCGGTCTGGACCCTTGGGACACTGATTCTCCCTAGGACCCAGTGTCTCTTCCTTCTTCTGAGACATCCCATCCCAAGACTGCAGCCACCACTCATTGCTCCCTGGCTCCTGGCCCGGAAATCTGCCTCCAGAGGTCTGGCCCTCTGCAGCCATTGGTGTCTTGCACAGCTAGGGGAGGGAGAGAGACAAGCAGACTCCGCGCTGAGCCCAGAGCCTGCCCCGGCTCGATCTCAAGACCCTGATATCATGACCTGAGCCGAAATCTGCTTTCAACCCTACCAGAATTTATGCTGCTGAGGTGAGGAAAATGTAATCTGGTTGCCAGGAGAACCAACAGCATGATTAGAGGGTTGGAACTTTCAGCCCCCCGCCCCACTCCACCCCTGCCCAGAACTCTTGGGCTGGGAAGAGGCACACAGATAGGTCTGGGCGCAGACATGCCACCCAGGGCCACTTGATGGAAGCCCCCAGCCCCACACCTCTGTTCCTGAAGGCCAACTATGGAAGCTTCTGACTTGGGTCAGTTAAGTCTACAACAGCAGATTCAGTGCCAAGCAGCACAGTCTCAAATGCACGTTCACCAGCAGACAGCAGGGCCAGTGAGCAGGACAGCATGATGAGAAAGACCCCGTGGTCATCTACACTCCTGTTCACAGTGCCAAATGTGGCCACCCCCAGAGGTAGGAGGGACCCTGTAGTGCATGTGTGGCATGTCAGGCCAGACATGTGGGCCAACTTTCAGATGGAGGAGTCCATCCTGTTTCTGTGGGGTGGCTACAACATTATCCTCCATTGTCTCTCCTCCAAAAATCCTCACTTGGGCCTCCGCCCCCTCTACCCGCCCACAGCCTGTCTGCTGCTTTTGTCTTGTCATTGAACCCGTTAGAATGGAAACTTGGGCTTATATGCCCATTGCCCCCGTGATATTGTGATTTAGGATAAGAAGTATGTTTTTGGTCTTAGTCCCCATTCCTGGCACAGAGCTCCTAAAACTCTTGGAATCTCCTTAAAAAAAAAAGGTGTCTTTTGTCATATGAATGCACCTAAGAATGGGAGGGGACTGGGGCTGCAGATGGAATCAATCACCAATGGACAATGAGTTAATCAATTGTGCCTATGCAGTGAAGCCTCCACAAATACCCAAAAGGACGGGGCTCAGAGGGTTTCCAGGTTGGTGAACGCATGCGGAGAGAATGGTGCACCCAGACAGGGCAAGGAAGCTCCGTACCCCTTCCCACAAATCTTGCCCTATGCATCTCTTCTACCTGGCTGTTCTGAGTTTTATCCTTTTACAGTAAACTGGTAATCAAGTAAGTAAAATGTTTCTCTGAGTTCTGTGAGCCACTCTGGCAAATTATTCCAACCCAGGGAGGACGTCGTGGAACCCTCCGATCTATATAGCACTTGGCCAGAAGCACGGGTAAAAAACTAGGACTTGAGATTGGCATCTGAAGGCAGAGGTAGGGGGCAGTCTTGCAGGACTGAGCCCTTAACCTATGTGATCTGGTAGTGTAGTTACTACCTCCTGGTAGTGTAGTTAACCTAAACTGTGGGACAATTGCTTGATGGTGTTGGGGAACCCCACCTCCACACATTGGGATTGTGTGCAGAGACCAATACCCCTACTAGGCTGGGAAGTCCAGCTTAGTCCCTCCGAAAAGGCCTCTCAGTAGGGGAAGTGGCTGAGCTTGGCCTGGACCCTTCAGACTAGAGGGAGAACTCTTAGCCTAAGTCTAGTCTGGGAGCTGACATCTCCCCACCCGGGGCCTTGGGAGAATAAAAAGCAAGGGCTTGATGTGTCAGGCCAACGCTGGGAAGCATGGTTATCCCTCTGACACACTCCCCTTCCGAAGGCTTTCAGTCTCTTCAGTCTTTTCCAAGACTTTTCTAGCCCCTCCCTCACAACCACCAGCTTTCCAAATCCCTCCCGCACAGGATCCCATTGTTATTAAAATTCCCCTGCACGAAAACAGGAAGAGGAGGGCAAGTGGCTGCAAAATCACAGGAGAGGGAGGGAGGGCGGGTGGAGGGATGCCTGAGAAGCCTGGCCACCTGGCTAGCCTTTCTGAATTAAGGTGTTGTTGGCCAGGCAGAACCTCCAACTCAGGTATGTCATTATTTTTTGTTCCACAAGAAGGATTTGGGCGGCCGCCTCCCATTCTCCCAAATCCCCAGCTGGCTGCTCCCAAATTGCCCAAGGCTGTCTGCTCTGGCTCTGGGGCCTTGGAGACAAATCATCATAACAATTTTGTCAGTAAGAACAATGATCCGTACTAATGAGAGCACTGCTCAGTAAGCACTCACTCGGGTGGCAGGTGTTCTGAATGCTTTTCACATATTAATGCAATTAATCCTCCCAAGACCCCTCTCACCACGTAGGTGTTATTTTTTTAAAAGATGTATTAATATATTTAGATCTTTTTTTCTTTTCTTTTTTTTTCTTATTATGTTCAGTCAGCCAACATATAGTACATCATTAGTTTGTGATTAGAGTGTTCTAAAGCCTCAGGTGTGCAGAGAGGAATTCGCTGGTGGCACATTATTGTAAGTGATGTGTACATGTCCCTCTTTTGTTTTCCTTATTACCTTATTCCTTTTGTCTCCTTCCCTTTCTGCTATTGTCCTCACCATTGCATATCTTTGCTATTATCTTTGTTACTGTGTATCTTTTGCTATTGCTTTTATTACTATGTATCTTTGCTATTATCTTTGTTACTATGTATCCTTTGTTACCTTTATTAATGAGTACCTTCTGCTATTGTATTTTTTATTGCATAGCCTTTTAAAAACTATGAGAGTCACATAAATAAAATTTTTACATTTTTTTTTTAAGATTTATTTATTTATTTATTTGAGAGAGAGAGAATGAGAGAGCACATGAGAGGGGGGAGGGTCAGAGGGAGAAGCAGACGCCCTGCCGAGCAGGCAGCCCGATGCGGGACTCGATCCTGGGACTCCAGGATCATGACCTGAGCCAAAGGCAGTCGCTTAACCAACTGAGCCACCCAGGCGCCCAAAATTTTTACATTTTTAAAAATTAAAAAGATAAACTTAAATTCACATAAAGTTCACCATTTAAGGCGCACGGTTTAATAGCACTTAGTACATTCACAGTGTTGTATATTTTTTTATTAGAATATGTTCTTACAAATTGTATATTGTTTTATGTGCAAAGCACTGTGTAGAGTTCTGTGTAGTTTGAATTTATGTCAGCAGTATTGTGGTGTACAGCTTTTCTTTTTTAAGCTCAGAACTAAGTTTTTTTTTCATTTTTAAAGAAGGTATTATTTACATAAATTAAAATCCATTCATTTTAGGTGTTCGATTTGATGAATTTTGGAAACTGGAGGCTATTGGGCAACCTCCACTATAATCAAAACATAGAACAGTACCTCTCACCTTCCTCCCCATCCTTAAGCTGCCCTGCACCCCTTCTGCAAAAGCTCTCCCTCCCTCCTCTGCCCCAGGCTACCACTGATCTACATTCTGCCACTATCATCTTGCCTTTTAGATCATATAAATGTTTGGCTTCTCTCACTAACATAATGCATTTCAGAATCACCCATGTTTTTGCATTTTTCTGTCAATAGTTCATTCCTTTTTATTGCTGTGCAGTATCCCACAGCATGGGTATACAACAGCCTTCATCCATTCACCAGTTGTTGGATATCTGGGTTGCTTCCAGTTTTCAGGTTATTCCAAATAATGTTGCTATAAACATTCATGTACACATCATTGTGTGGGCATATGTTTTCATTTCTCTTAGCCAGGCACCTAGGAGTGGCATTGCAGGATCATATGATGTGTATGTTTAACTCTATAAGAAATTGCCTAGGAGTGGCATTGCAGGATCATATGTTTAACTCTATAAGAAATTGCCCGGGCGCCCGGGTGGCTCAGTTGGTTAAGCAACTGCCTTCGGCTCAGGTCATGATTCTGGAGTCTCGGGATCGAGTCCCACATCGGGCTCTCTGCTCAGCGAGGGGTCTGCTTCTCCCTCTGACCCTTCCCCTCTCATGCTCTCTGTCTCCCATTCTCTCTCTCAGATAAATAAATAAAATCTTTAAAAAAAAAAAAAAGAAATTGCCCAATGTTTTCTAAAGTGGTTGTCCCACTTTGCATTGCCACCAGCAGCGTATAAGCGTTCCAGTGGCCCACATCTTTGTCAACACTTAATACTGTCAATCTTTTTAATTTTCACCATTGAAGTTGGTAGCACTATACCTTTAAGATTCCGATCACGTGTGCATCTAGCCTGTTGCTTGTAAATGCTGTGTAGTCCTCCATGGTGCTCTCCACCATGTCCTAACATCCACCCCCACCCTCACTGGTGGGTGCTCAGTTTTCCTCTAATTCCCAGCACAACAAAGAAATGAGTGACAGACACTTCATAGTTGCCTCTTGGTGATCTGCATGATCACTGCCCTAGGATAGACCTCAGGAGTGGAACTACTGTGTCCTAGGGTGTGCATATACTTAATTCAGCCAAGGAGTGCCAAATTACTTTCCCAAAATAACTGGACAGTGTCCATTCACACCAGCTGTGCACTAGAGTATTGTCTCTGCATCCCTGCCAATACATGGGTTATTTCACTTTAAAGATTTCTAATCTATCTAATAAACATAAAGAGATTGTTATTTGTATTTGTGTTTCTTAGATGACTAATGAGTCTGTACACTTTTCATCTTAACTTCCTGTTTGTTTCCTCCTCTGCAAATGCATTCATAGCCCTGAGTATTCTTCTTGTTTATGTGCAGGATTTCCTTGCACATTTTAGATACCAACGCCAGGTCAATATTACACTTTGCAAGTATCTTCACCCATTGATTTACTTTGTTCCTGTTGTCTTTTGTTGAACTGAAAATCCTTAGTCAGATTAAATAATTGTTGCCTTATGATTAGTCCATCTGAAGTTTTAAAGTCTTTCCTCACCCCTAAGTCACAAAAATTTTCTCTGTCATTATCTTCCATTAGCTTTATGGTTCGACCCTTAGCTTTTAGGTCTTTATGCAATTTGGTGTTAAGTACCAGTGTTATACCCATTTGAGTGGTAGGAAAACTGAGGCATGAAGAAGGTAAGTCATGGGGTTAAATAAGTGGCAGAGCTGGAATTCACACCCAGGCAGCCTGGCCTCAGAAACTCTGTTCTTAGCTACTACATCATGCTGCTCTGATTGAGAAGTTGGCTGAGTGCAGACTTTAAATGTCAATCTTTTAACAACCCTGAGCAGTAGGTCCTGTTAGTACCAGAGGAGGAAACAGACACTCCCAAAAGATAAAGATTCTTCCATCCAAAACCAGATCCTTCAGACTCCATCCTCTGTGCTTTTATTTATTCATTTTTATTTACTTTTAAGTAATCTGTACATCCAACATGGAGCTTGAACTCACAACCTCAAGATCAAGAGTCTCATGCTCTGCCGAATGAGGCAGCCAGGAGCCCCCACCCCCTGTGCTTTTAAACACTAAACTACAGTCTCCCCGATAGGAAACAGGGATGGTGGACACTGAAAGATGATGGCTCCCTCCTTCTGTTCTTTGCACAGTATGGATCCCTCTCACTTTTTAGGTCTTCAGCCAAATGCCACCTCCTCCAAGAAGCCCTTGCTGACTACCTGTGGAAAACAGCCTCCCCTCTAATTTTCTAACACAGAACCCTGTTTAGATCCTTCATGGATTACATTTATTATCACATAGAAATCATCACAATTTGCAGTTATTTAGTTTAGTTTAGTTGTTAATTTTCTGTAAATCCCCTGAGGACAGAGTTTATTGCCACTTGACTGTCTAATAAACAGTTCAAAACAAAAACTCCCAGTATTCCCCTGCAAATCTCTTCCTTCCAAAATTTCCCCAAATTTAGTAAATGGCAGCTCCATTTAGTATACGGTTGCTCAGGCCAAAGCATTGAGGTCTCCTTGGCTTCTTCATCTGATGTCAGCAGATACTGTCCAACAATCTCTTCAAGCAGATCCAGAATCTGCCTCCTTAACTCCCCTGAGAACATCACCTGGTCCAAGAACCTTCACCTCCCACCTGAGCTCTTGAAGTGCAGTCACTTCCACACCACCCTCTTCACCATCTTCCCAATCTTCAGGTGCGCCAGGCTGGCTCCTGCCACAGGGCCTTTGTACTTGTATTTTCTACATGGGGTGCTGCTCCCCAGATGTGCACTTGGCTCTCTCCCTCCATCTTTTCATTGTTTTGTTTTGTTTTTGTTTTTAATGTCACCATCTCAGGGCTCTTCCCCAGACCATCCTATTTAAAATAGCAACTCTGGGGGCACCTGGGCGGCTCAGTCGTTAAGCATCTGCCTTCAGCTGGGGTCATGATCCCAGGGTTCTGGGATCGAGCCCCGCATTGGGCTCCCTGCTCCGCGGGAAGCCTGCTTCTCCCTCTCCCACTCCCCCTGCTTGTGTTCCCTCTCTCGCTGTGTCTCTCTCTGTTAAATAAATAAATAAAATCTTTTAAAAAAAATAAAAAATAGCAACTCCGGGGCACCTGGGTGGCTCAGGCGGTAGAACATGTGACTCGATCTCAGGGTCATGAGTACAAGCATCACGTTGGGCATAGAACTTACATAAAAAAATAAAATAGCAACTCCACTCACTCTCCCAACCCAACATTCCTTATCCTTTGTCTCTGCTTTTTTGCCATGGTTCACATTGCCACTTCAGTCTATCTCCTTATTCTTTTTTTTTTTTTTTTGTAATTGTGTCTCCTTGCAAAGAACGCAAGCTCTACAGGGCAGAAGTTTTATCTAATTCACTGTTTATCAGCTGTGCCCACAACAGTGCCTGGCTTGTGATAAGTGCCAATATTTGCTAAATAAATAAAGTTGTATTTACCAACACCCAGGAGGGTGCCTGCAGATGGTCAGCATTGAACAAATGCTGAAAAAAGTAACTTCTTTTTTTGTTGTTTTGTTTTAAGTAAGCTCTATGCCCAGCATGGGGTTTGAACTCAGGACCCTGAGGTCAAGAGTTGCATGCTCTACCAACTGAGCCAGCCAGGAACCCCAAATGGAACACTTTTAGGACACTGCAAATTTGAGGGGTTGTTGTTGACACCCTAAGATGATGTTCTGTAGAGAACCATGCGAATAATAATAATGGAAGTGCTTAACATTAATCATAAGGGAAAAATGAAGAGGGGGAAATTGGAGGGAGAGATGAACCATGAGAGACTATGGACTCTGAGAAACAAACTGAGGGTTTTAGAGGGGAGGGGGGTGGGGGGATGGGTTAGCCCGGTGATGGGTATTAAGGAGGGCGCGTATCGCATGGAGCACTGGGTGTTATATGAAAACAATGAATCGTGGATCACTACATCAAAAAATAATGATGCATTGTATGGTGATTAACATAACATAATAAAATTTAAAAAAAAATAAATAAAAAATCATAATAGTGCTATGAGGAGCAATGATGATCCCCACTTACAGATGAAAAAATAGAGGGGCAGTGAGTTCTATGTTTTGTTCAAAGCAGGGACACGGTGGCTTGAGCATTTAACCACTGCATTTGGGGTCACTGAACAAAGATGCTTGTGGGGGAGATAAAAAGACAGAATACTTGGCAGATAATAGGGTCTAGGCATGGAGGCCCCTCTGGGTACTGAACCCCAGAATGCTAATCTAGTGTGCTAGTGACCTTTAGTGGGCATGGGGATTCAGAGACAGGGAATCCTGGCAAAATGTGGGATGTAGGTAGAGAAAGGACACTTGGGAGACCACAAACTATGTGAGAATGAACCTTTATGAGGATTCAATATTAGCTGTGATGTGATTAATCATTCAGATGTGCCTAGAATATTGTTGGGGCAGATTCTGGGCACAAGATAATATTTTCAGGATGAAATACCACAGGGGTCTAGAACTTTCTTGAGCACCAGACACAGAAGTGTCTGGAATGTTGGCAATAAATAAATATTTGAAGGGGCATAGGATGTTGTCAAGGAAGTTCCATTCACGGGACATAGAATATTGTTGAGATGGGCCAATGGGTGTATTTAGTGTGTTCCACAGACAGAACATTCAGATGGCTATCGGCGATTATGTTGAAACAGTGGGAGTCCTGGAATGTTGTCTGGGTTGGAACGTTCAGGGTGCCAAGGTGTTTCAGGATGCAGTATCTGGGAGACCATAATATTGGAAGTGACTGAATGCTTTTGAAACACGAAACGTCAGCTAGGATCAGACACACTGAGAACATGGATCACTGGTTCAAGTAGAACTTTGGGAGGGGCCAAGATGGGCTGGGCTAACTGGACAAATGGAGTGAGGAAGGCACAGAGGGAGGAAGGAGGCAGGTGAGCCAACCCGGCTTTTATTGTGGGCCCTTCGTCCATTTCTGGTCCTGGGTTTTATGTTTTCGAATTGTGTCTTGGATCCACAGAACATACTGAGAAACTCGAGTGTAGACACCAGGCCGGTTTGGCTGACCGCATGGGAAGTCTCCCCAGGAGATGATGCCATGGAGTGTTCCATTACAGACCAGGGGGCCCCCGGAGTCGCCCTGAGTGGGGGAAGAGAGAGAGGTGGGGTCCTTGGTGGAGCCAAAGGCACAGGCTGGGACATGTGGGAGAGAGTGAAAAATGGAGAGAGACACACTCAGAGGCAGAGACAAAGAAAGACAGGCACACAGAGAGAATGAGAAACAGGAAGACAAGAAGACAAACAAAAGAGACACAAAGGGAAAGATGGAGCTGGATGCACATGGAGACCAAGAGTAAGACTTCTCTCTCCACATTTTTCTCTGCTCCTCAGTCTCATTAGAGTGGTGACACCTTACCTCAACGCCCACTCCCAGTTCTCTGGTACTGCCTCCCCCACCCCCCAACTCTGCTGTGCTTTTATGGTTCCCCGGAGCCATCTCACTACTGAGTAAACTCATCCACATCTGGTTAGGGTATGCCACACGTGTATTTCCACTTCTCCCCCCGGACCCAAGACAGACGTCACTGATTAATCGAGGCACACATCATTAATTCATTCATTGCTCTTTCCCACTAAACCAAAACTCAATCTCAGAAGCCTCCTCTATTGAACATAGTTTTGTTTCTTGTGTTTGTGGAGGTTTTTGCCCACGTAGTATTATTTCCCCTTATTTTGGTAACTGCCTCCTGATTTTCTTTTTTTGGGGAAAGCCCCCTCCCTTTCCCTCAATCCTTGCTTATCCCTGCCCCTTCCTGGCCCACATAGTCAGTCCCATGACAGACTTGGTCCATCAGAGAATCCCACAGCTCTGGCCAGAGTGATGGTCCAGGACACATGACCTAAGTCAGACTAGTGAGACTCACACTCAAGATGTTTATGTAAACAACTGGAAAACTCTTTTTAGTCGAGTTGCTTAGGAAGGTGGGATGTAAGCCCAAAGCTGCTGGGGCCATCTTGCTATTGCATGGGAAAAGCTTAATTGAGAATGAAGACAAAAACAGAAGAGAGAAGAGCAGAGTTGAAAGGAGACAGAGTCCTAAACACATTATTTGTGCACCTGGATCCATCTGTGCCTGAAGCAAGACACCCCTGGACTTTTCAGTTACAAAAGCCAGTGTGTCTTGCTTAAGCTGGTTGGAGTTGGGTTTCTGTCACTTGCATCCGAAAGAATGCTAATTTTTATGAATCTCAACACAGGGATCTGGGCCGCCACTGTCAGTCAAAGCTACGGTGAATTATATTCTACAGCCACGGGTACTCTCTTTTTATCTTGACCCTCTATGCTAGGGGACATGTCATTTTAAAAGACTGTTTCCTTCAAGGCTAGAAGCAAGTCCTTTCCCCCCAGCATCTGTCCCCACCTCCATCCTTGCTTCCCATCCTGGCCCACAGCATCCCACCACCCCCTTGTTCTCACCTCGCAGGAGTCCTTGCCACCCTCCTCTGTGCCGGCACAAAGCATGTTGGGTGTGATCTTCCCCGGGTAGACTTGACGACACTCCTCATCTGAGCGTAGCTGGATGTTGGCACATTGTAAGGTTTGGGGGTAACTCACTGGGGAGGAGAGAGAGGAGGGTCTAAGGATGTCTGTCTAGGACAGGCTATGGGGTGGGAGTTAAACAGGACAGTCGGTAGAAAACGGATGGAAGGGGGAAGATGGGGAAGAGATGGGACATGTATCTGGGGAAAGTGATGGAGGAGGCAGGTGTGGAGAGAAACAGGAGGGAAGTGGAGGGGAAGATGGAAAGAATGCAGGAGATTGGGAAGGAAGAGCCATAAAAGGGAGGGAGCCGAGGAGAGGGATGGTGGGAGATGGTGAGAGACAGAGCACTGGGGATGGGGAAAACAAGGAAGAGAGATGGCAAGTCAGGGAGGAAGAGGGAATGAGATGGAAGGAAGCCTGGGCACCACTAAGATGCAAAGGGCCCTTGCTGCTCTAAGGATCAACTTCCTATTCATGCACATGTAATTTATACACAAAGGATACACCTACATTTCCTTATGTTTAACAAATACATACCTGCCAATATATCAAATTTATGTTACATATTTATTTAAATATGTATTAAAATGTATAATTTATATAATACATAATTTATATTCAAACATATCTAAATATAGAATTTATGATTTAGAAAAATCAATCTATATAATCTGCATATACAAATGTATAGTGATGTATATTTATATAAATATACATGTGATATATAGCATATGCTACCATATTTGTTTTTATTAATTTATATATTTATATAAAGAATATATAAGTTTTATGATATCTGATCTATAACATTATATATAACTTTACAACTCTATGTACATTTACATAAGGGATATATAACATAACTTTATACATATTTATAAATTTAAATATATTTTAAAGTATCTATAACTACATAATCTATGACATATAACTATATTTATAAATAGACATTTATATAAAGGATATATGTGACATATATAACTTTATGTATTTATAAATTTATATATTTATATGAAGGATATATATATAAAACACACATATGTGATACATAACATATAACTATACATCTTCTGTTATTTATATATATAAAGGAATCCTCCTCCAACCTTCCTTCCTGTTTCTGCCCCAGTTTTCCCAGCACTGACACCTCAGGCCACCTGTGAGGGTGCCTACCCTGGGGGCTGGTGGTGGTGCCCCAGCCAGACACCCGACAGCAGGTACCAGCGGGGAGACGGTCGTTGTGGGAGAGAGGCAGGACACGGATGTGGTTCGTGGGCTGGACCGGGGACTGCAGCTCCAGAAGCATGATGTCGTGGTCATGGTTCAGGTGGGTGGGGCTGCTCTGGTATTGAGGGTGGGGGATAGAGCGGACTACCTCCCTCACCTGCTCTCCGGCCTCCGAGCGCCCCAGGGCATGCTTGCCCAGGTAAACTCTGTACCCGCTGTGGGTGCAGGAAGGAGGTGATTAGAGAGGATAAGCCCATCTCCACCACTTTCCTCCTCTCCAAACATCTTCCACACTTCAACTCCAATCCCCTTCCCAACCCCAGCCCTAACTCCAACCTCATCCTCAATCTAGCTCCACTCTCCCACCACCCCAGTCCCATTTTCGTCCCTACCCTCATGCTGCCCTGACCCCCACATACTCCTTCAGACAGTGTGCTGCAGTGAGGACCCATCTGGGGTGGACCAGGACTCCCCCACAGAGCAGCCGCCCTTGAACTAGCAGGGCTGCCTGCCAGGGCTGAGAGTGGGGGCGGCAGGTGTAGCGACCCGGGAGAAACCCGCTGGTCCCATTGGTGCCGTTGAGAATCTTGGGATATTCCTGAGAGATGCCTGGTGAAGAAGAGAAAATGTTAGGAAATTGGAGTCTGGGGCGGGGAAGGAGGCACTGGGCTTGGGGAGAGGGTCAGAATTTTGCTCTGGATGACCAGGAACTGATGATTCACTTTTTGGCCTCTAGGAGTTGCCATCTTCCATGTAATGGAGATGAGTCAGGGCAAAGAGATGATGAAGTCCTTTTCCGCACAAGTGCTAACTCCGTCGGGGGTTCAGAGTTCATGAAACAAGGAAGCTTCTGATGGGTAAGCGGAAGCCTGACTTTCTCCCCACCTGCATTTCCTCATCCCACTGTGGGGATGGATTTCAGGAATAGGGATGAGACTGACCTACACATGTACCTAGGCAGTAAGTATGTATCCATCCATCCATCCATCCATCCTTCCAACATGTATTTACTGGGTGCCTCTATGGCTTTAAATACAACCCATAGCCTAACCACTCTCAAATTCAAAGTTTGCCGGACTCTATCATTGGACTCTTGCGAGCCCCTTTGGCCCCATCTCCTACTGTCCCCTTCACACACTCTGTTCCAGACTCGTGGACCCATTCTCCAGACACAGTTCTTTATCTAGTTCTGTGCTGCTCAAAATGGTAGCCACTAGCTACATGTGGATATTCAAATTTAAACTAATTGAAATGAAATAAATTCAGTTCTTCAACCACACCAGTTACATTTGAAATGCTCAAGAGCCCCACATGGCCAGTGGCTACCATATTGGACAGGACAGACATAAGACATCATATATAGGAAATATTCTACTTGATGGCACTCAGAATCTACAGGTTACATGTCTGTGTCCTTATTGACTCTGAGAGCTCATCTCAGCTCAAATATCACCCCCTCAGAAGCCATCCCAGATTCCTGGCCACCTGGTCTAATAGTGTCCCTCCCAGCCCCCCAGTCACTCCCTATTACATCCCCCCTAGTTGATTTTCATCAGAACCATGCTCACTATTCATTTCTCTTTATATTTGTTTACATTCCTGTACCAATCACCAGCGTTAGCTTCCTCAGCTGTAAAGCAGGAAAACATCTCTCAGGGCGCCTGGGTGGCTCAGTCGGTTAAGTGTCTGCCTTCGGCTCAGGTCATGATCCCAGGGTCCTGGGAACGAGCCCTGCATCGGGCTCCCTGCTCAGTGGGGAGCCTACTTCTCCCTCTCCCTCTGCCACTCTCCCCTGCTTGGGCTCTCTTTCTCACAAATAAATAAATAAAATCTTTAAAAAAAAGAAAAAGAAAACATCTCTCATTGGGCACAGTACCTGGCATTAAGCAAATGCTCAGGGAGGACTGTCATTAATTATTAGCTACAACAGGAGGTCCCCAGCTCTGTGGCCAGCAGGTTCCTCTCCTCTGTGGGCCAGCTCTCCCACCTGCATAAGCCTCAAGATTAGCTCAGTGGTTCTCAAAATTGGGAACAGGAGTCATTGGTGGGCACAAGGTCATTTTAGGTGGTACGGAGATGAGGCATGAGTGACACCAAATTGCAGCCTTGGAAACAGAGTCACTGCCCAGTTCTCTTCCAGTCCTGATTTTGTTGAGGAGGAACATCTCATGATGGGGCTACTCTGCTTTTAACACCTCTCTAATCCTCGCTGAGCTCACTTTTTATTTTTATTTATTTATTTTTTTAAAGATTTTATTTATCTATTTATTTGATACAGAGAGAGAGAGAGCACAAGTAGGCAGAGAGGCAGGCAGAGGGAGAGGGAGAAGCAGACTCCCCACTGAGCAGAGAGCCCGATGTGGGGCTTGATCCCAGGACCCTGGGATCATGACCTGAGCCAAAGGCAGCAGCTCAACTGACTGAGCCACCCAGGCACCCCTGAGCTCACTTTTTAAAACCAGGAAGCAGAAACCTTTTGCCAGCAACCTAAAAGTTATGAAGTTGAACCATGTACAGTCACTGTTTTGGGGGAGGTCCAAAAGGGTGCAGCACTGGGAATGTCAGATGGTCCAACCCAAGAAACACATTGTTTTTGTCACATTGTGCAGGACGTATTTTTTTCCTCTTACCTTTTATTTATAGCAAAGGATGCTCTTTTCCATTTAGGACAATGATATAAACTTTACTTTTAATATACTGTAAGTTAATGGGGCACCTGGGTGGCTCAGTTGGTTAAGCATCTGCCTTCAGCTCAGGTCATGATCTCCGGGTCCTGGGATTGAGTCCCACATCGGGCTCTCTGCTTAGCAGGGAGTCTGCTTCTCTCTCTCTCTCTCCCTCTGCCCCTCCCCACTGCTCGTTCTTCCTCTCTCAAATAAATAAATAAAATCTTTAATATACTGTAAGTTAAAAAAAAAAAGTTGATTCTGAGCAGACCATTAGATCTAAAATAAAGAAGATGGTTGCCAGAACCTAAAGTCTAGGATGCTGGAGACAGGGCAGGCAACATGATCAGGATCCTGACTCAGGCACCCCCAGTGTCTTTGGGGAAGAACCTGCTGTCTCAGTCCCAGGTTTTTAGCTGTGAAACTGGACTAATTGTAGTACTCTTACCTCATAAGGCTGTTGCGGGCTCCACAAGACGCATTTGGAGCTCCTAGCCCAGGGCGTGGTACCCAGGAGGGGCTTGAGACATGGGCACGAGTCCTGGGAGTGGTGCCAAAGGACAGAAACCACCCCACCTTCAGGCCAAGGGTGGTGCCCCATGCCCGGTGCCAGATGCCCAAGGACTACTCCCTTCTTCAGGTCTCAGCTCAGGGGTCTAGTCCTTTGGGGCAGGGCCTTCCAAACCAGGAGTTTCCATTACATCTCTAGGCTCCTGGCTTGGCTCCTTGAAGCCATCACCTCCCGTCACAGTTGTAATTATTAACTAATTATTTGGGTAATTGTTTGAATAATGTGTGCATCCTTCCCCGCTAGGCTCTGGGTGTTAAGAGCAGGAACTTGTACAACACCCAGCACAGTGCCTAGTGCTCAACAGCTGTTGGTTAAATGGCTGGTTGCAAGGATGGATGGATGGATGGATGGATGACGCCTGAATGGGGTTTCCAGAGAATTTGCCTGCAAAAAGGCGCTTAAACTGAAGAGAAATATTTGGGACTGACTCAGGGTGGAATCAGGTGTGGGGTCACGCCGAGGATTAAAGGAAGAACAAACTAGAAGGTTCTGGAAGCGGCTGAGAATGAAGAGCGAGTACTTCTAATAAAGTAATAATGACTAAGTTGCCAGCCCCTTCTATCAGCTGTGCACTGGCTTATTTCCATATTCACAACAACCTCTTGTAATAGGGACTTCTATGTTCTCATCTCACAGATGAAAAAAACACAGAGAAGCGAACTTACTTGCTCAAAGTGGCAGCATCAAGATTTGAACCCGAGTCTCACTCCTCTGTCTCTCAGGGAGGCCTTGAATGTGAGAGGGGGCTGCTGCAGGGGCAGGGGATGCGGGTGGGAGTGGGCTTCCCAGTGCAGAGGCGGGAAATCAGGGAAGGGGCGGGTGGGGAAGACCCAGAAGACTTAAAAATAGAGCGGGCCCCAGAAGATGTGGGACGCCCCAGGGAGGAGCCTGGGGTCGGTGGGGAGAGTGGGCTCACCCCATCGGAGAAACCAGGTCACGCAGGGACAAGCAGGAAGCTCTGGGGCTGTCCGCGCGGGATCCGACCCCCGAGTGGGCGGTGGGCGGAGCTCGGGGATCCCACGCCCCCTCCTCCTGGCCTGACCCCTCCTATCATTGTTCCGGTGGCCACCCCGCCTCCACCCCCGCGCATTCTTACCGCCTGACAAGGCCACGGTCAGGAAGGCGATCACAGCGGCCAGGGACCACATGGCGGCTCCGGGATGGGGAGCAGGGCGGGCGGGGCCTGAGAAGTTGGGGGGGTTGTTAAGGGCTGGCTGAACCCCCATCTCTGGCCGCCCCTCCTCCCCACCACTGCTCCTGCACTTCCCAATCTTGAATCTCCTTCACTAAGAACCTTGACCCTGGAATCTGCACCCCCTCCCTAATTTTCATCCTCGGTGGGGAGCCCCCGTAAGGAGGTAGGAGGGGCTGGGGTAGCGTGCGCCCGCGTCCACCCGAGCACTCCAGAGAGCGTGCGCCCGCGTCCACCCGTGCACTCTAGCGAGCGGGTGCCTCGGTATCCTCTCCCGCCGCTCTCCGCCCCCTCGCTACCCTCTCCAGCTCTGCAGATTTCTATCTCTATAACTGAACCTCTGGCTTCCCTCTCCACCTCCCTGACTCAGCTGTTCTCCCTCTTTTCCTTTCCCTCCTCACCTCTCCTTCCTCTCCCACTCCTCCCCTCTGACGCTCCCGCCCCCTACCAGGGTGAGAGGCCCGGGTGCAGAGCTTCGCCGCCAGCTGCCTCCAACTTCAGCCCGGACCCATGGCTTTTAACCTCTGAATTCCCTCCCCCCGTGCCCTCAGCATTTCCCTGTTACTGGCCCCCCCCCCCCCCCCCCCAATGGCCCCGCGGGCTGCTCCCCGCCCCCCCCCCCCCAAACCTGGGCTTGGCCCTTCCTCTTGGGGCGGAGCTTCCAGGACAAGCTGGAACCCAGATCTGACCCCGCCCAGGCCCCAGTTGAATCCGCTGTGAACTTTGGGGCAGCAGAACCCACCTAGAGGAAAGGGGAAAGCTATTTTCTTTCCTCAAACCCACCCGAAATTCCCATGACTCTCTCTAACATCAGCCCATTTTTCATCCCACTTTCTAATCTCTCCAACCCCTGTGCGTGTCCTTATATCCAACAGCTCCCAGATGGCGATATTCCACCTTATTCCTATCTCCCTCATTTTAACCATACTCCTTGTGGTCAGCCTAGTCCCCAAACCCAATCCCATCAACAGCCTTATCTCAAGTTTATCCAAACATCAAACCCAACACATCCAAATTCCAGTTCCCAGCTTCATCTCCAACACCAACGCCATCTCCAGACCTTCTGAAAAACACAGGGATGCCTAAATTTACTCCCACCATTCCCCTTCCCCTACCCCACCCCCACAGGCATCAGGTGCAAGAAGGGAATCTTCAGATAGGTGGATAGAAAGTCAACTGTACTCGGACTTGGATGGGGCCCTGGGGAAAGCAATATTTTGGGTAAATGGTCTTTTAGGAACAGGGCTAGTTGGGGTGAGGGAGTCCATGGGGATGCATGTAGGTGGACAGGGAGAAACAGGAATCGGAAAGCTCTGGGGGCCAGGATGATGGGGAAGAGGAAGGAGGAAGAAGTGGTGTTTTGGGAATGAGTAGGTGCCTCCTGGAACTGTGACTGGGTGGGGCCATGACTTAATCCTTAGGGGGTGGAGGGGGCAGGATTAAGGATTAAGGAGGGCAGAGGTGGGGTCAGAATTTGGAAGGAAGCCAGGGATGGGGAGCAGATGAAGTTTGGAGAGAGCAGTGGTGTTATCATAATAAGCATAGGGATTAAGATGGGCAGAGTGAGAGTTCACATCAAAATTGGTGTAGTCCATATTGGAGGAGTTTAAGTTTGGATATAGGGATCAAACCTAGTGTCAGAAGGTCAGCTTTTTTTTTTTTTTAAAGATAAGTTTTTAAAAAAGATCTAACCATGACTCTCCCATATATATATATATATATAATATATGATAAATATATGTCGGGGCGCCTGGGTGGCTCAGTCGTTAAGCATCTGCCTTCGGCTCAGGTCATGATCCCAGGGTCCTGAAATCCAGCCCCATGTCGGGCTCCCTGATCAGTGGGAAGCCTGCTTCTCCCTCTCCCACTCCCCCTGCTTGTGTTCCTGCTCTTGCTGTGTCTCTCTCTGTCAAATAAATAAATAAAATCTTTTTTAAAAAAAGATAAATATATGTCAAAGATCTTATTTTGATTTATTAATAAATGATGGAGCTAGTAAGATATTACAAAGAATTGCACAGGTAGAGGCAATAAGGAATGCTGAAATGAATTTATAAATAGATACAAAACTGGTTTATAGTACATGAGTGGGGGTAGGGAAATTGATTGTATTTCCACCTGCCAAAACTCATTTGCACAGTTATGGACAAGAATGATTTGCATTGCTATCAGCTGTCTATGATTTACGGAGATGTAAAATAGCTCAAAGACAATAATAGAAGCAGAGACCCCATAAAATCAGATAGCCCATTTAATTTTCTATCAGAGACATCTGTTGGGTCCATGTCAAAGTCTTTCACATTTTCTCCCTACATTAGGAGCAGAAGTTTGTAGACAGGTTTAGGATAGGTCTGATGATAGCATTTGGAATGCAAGTGAGCTTGGGGAGGAGAATAGACACAGGGTGAGGATGGGGTGAGGAGTTGGTTTTGAGGATAGGATTGATTTCTAGATGGGAAGGATCTGAGGATAAGAATGTTGATGGAGTCCTATTAGGTTGGGGTTGGAGATGGAGCCAAGAATGAGGATTTGGAAGGGAAGTGTTGAAATATAGCTGAGCTGGTGTTGGGGGTTGATGGTAATAATGAGGACTAGATGTGAGGTTGAGTGTCTATGTTGGGGTAGGGTTTTGGTGGGAATGGGCTGGTTTATAGCTGTGAACTCCTCTCAAGGTGACAGAAAGAGCATTGTCTTTCCTCACCATGAAATTCCCCCCACCTCACACAGCTGGCCCCAGAGTGGGCAATGAATTCACTCTTCCTGAGTAGTGTTGGGTTCAGGTTGGGTGGAGGGAAGATGCAGGAGGAGGGAGGATGCGGGTTAAGTGAGGTGACTGACAAGCTTGTGTGGGAAGTCAGGGTACCTATGACCTCTTGTGGCCTGGGTCCACACTTCCAGAAAGCCTTTCTTGCTTGGGAAGGGCTGGAACCTGGAGAGGGGGTGGCTGGCTTTGGTGTTTGCTTTGGGATGAGTACCAGGTCAATGTTGACATTAGGGTTTATGACTGGCCTGGACTTAGGTTGCCTGACTCACGTTGAAGTGAGGTCATGGGCCCACCGAGAGTTGGGTGTATTCCACCCCCTCACCTGATCAGTCAGGCAGCTGGAGCCCATGGAGGGCAGAGAACTGCCAAAACCACACACTAGACCAAATCCAGGTGTACTGTCTCATAGATCAGGGTCTTTCCCCCAACGGAAGGCAGAGCTGGAGAAAGGACTAGAAAAAGAGGCAGTGTCCCTAGTGCTTCAGAACTGAGACTCTGGAGCTAGACCTTTCAAGTGACATGAATTCAAGTGACATGGCCACTCTGTGCCTCAGTGTCCCCATTTGCAAAACATCACTATCAATAGCATAGGATCTCCATGTCTCATTTAGGAGGGTTAAATGAGTTAATATTTGAAGGTGCTTACACGAGAGCCTGACACAGACAAAGGGCCACAAATGTGCTTGTTAAAAAAGTAAATCTGGAGATGGAGGTAGCCTGAGGTTTCCAGAGGCCCCACCCTAGCTTGGCTTCAAAATGGGGTTCTTTGTCAAGCAAGGACTGGAAGTTCTGGTTGGAAGTGCTGGCTGGGATGAGAAAGTTGGTCCCACACCCAGGCTCAGAGGAGAGGCCCTGATGCAAACGTGAAGGGAGGGGGAGACAGAGAAAGATACAAAGGGATAAATACACAGAGATAGAAAGACAGGGTGGGTGGGAGAGGGCAGAGGGATTGCAGAGGGAGAGAGAGGCACGAAGACATAGAGATGGAGAGATTGAGAAGCCTGGGGAGAAACCGGACTTGTGCTCTTGGAGAGGAAGATGCCCATGGAGTGGAGACCCATAAATTCTCTAGAGCTGGGTCCATGTTGGGAAGGATGTCACCCCAGTCATCATCTTGCCTGTGCAGCAACAGCAAACCAATTTTCACCCATCAGAATAGCAAAAACTAGAAAGGTCAGTCTTGCCACCCACCTGCATCTGTGCCCACATCCTCTGCCTCCTCTCCTATTTCTATAGATGAACAGTCTGGGCCTCCGTCTAAGACAGACCGCTCCACTTGTGCCTGCTACCCCCCTCTCACCTCCCTGGGGACACTGTTCCAGCCAACACTTCTGCGCTCCGTTGTCTGCATCCATTTTTTTCTTCCCCAGTGAGCAGTCCCATTAACATATGAACATGCTGGGGCGCCTAGGTGGCTCAGTCGTTAAGTGTCTGCCTTCAGCACAGGTCATGATCCCAGGGTCCTGGGAACGAGCCCCGCATCGGGCTCCCTGCTCAGCGGGAAGCCTGCTTCTCCCTCTCCCACTCCCCCTGCTTGTGTTCCCTCTCTCGCTGTGTCTCTCTGTCAAATAAATTATATCTTTAAACAACAACAACAACAACATACGAACATGCTGCAATTGCTCCCATGTTCCATTAAAAGAATTAAAACAAAAACAAAAAAACAAAACCTCTCAACCTTCAGGCTCTCCTTCAGGATTTTTTTTTTTTTTTGGCCCCATTTCTTCTTCCCCATGACTACAGTTCTTCTCTAAAAAGTCGGCAACACTCACTGTCTGCAAGTCCTGTCCTCCTGTTCTCTCTTGAGCCCACTCTGTGCAGGCTTTCTCCCCCACTACGCCACCAGCCAGATCCCTGTCGAGGGCACCAATAACTTCCGTGTTGCTGAACCCATCTTACTTGAGTTATCAGCAGCGTTTAACAAGTGGATCACTCCCTGTTCCTTCAAAGAGATTTTTCCTCGGCTTCTGGGACACTTCACCCTCCTGGTCTTCCTCATAGCTCAGTGGCTGTTCCTCACTCGCGTCTGGTGCTGCTTTCTCCTGTCCTGTCTCTACATGGCGGAGCACCGCAGGGCTCGGCACTTGGTCCTCTCCTCTCCTCTGTCTACGCTCACTCCCTCGGTGATCTCATCAGGCCTGGTGTTTTTAAATACCATCTACATGCTGATGACTCCCAGATTTAAGTCTCCAGCCAGACCTTGCTCCTGAACTCTCACTTGACATACAACTGCCTACTTCACATCTGCATGTCCAAAACCGAGCAGGCTCCTCTTGGTCTTTTCCATCGGTGGTCTCTCCGTCCTTCCAGTCTTCAAAAGTGAAAACCTTCATCTCTCCTTTGGATTCCTTCTCTCACGCCACATATCCATCTTTTTACTCAACCCTGTCAGCTCTGCCTTCAAAATAGATCCCAAATCTGACCATTTCTCAACACCCTCCATCTTTGCCATCTGGCCGCTCCCAGCCACCGTCATCTCCCACCTGGATTATTGCAAATTTCCTATCTGGCCTCCCTGTTTCTGGCCTGTCCACCTACACCCTATTTTTGACACAGCAGCCAGAGTGACCTTTTAAGAGAATGTGAGTCAGGGCAGGTCAGTCCTCTTCTCAAAACCCTGCAGTGCCTCCCACATCACTCGGAGTGAATGTCCCATTTCCTGATGGTGGCCTACAAGCCTCTAGACATCATTGATTATCTCCTCTTGCCCACCCTTCTCATGCCAGGCACACTCTCAGAGCCTCGTCCAAGCCAGGTGTCTGCATGGTTTCTTCCCTTCTTGTCCTCCTCTCTCTGAAGATTTTCTTGACCACTCTAGTTGGGAATTCCCAGGACAGGTGCAACGGATCACTAGAAGGACTCACAGAACCCAGAGAAGCTGCTATACTCGTAGTTTCGGTTTATCACACGTACAAATATAGCATCAAATAAGCAGAGGAAAATGGCGCATAGGGCAGAGTCCGGGAGAGACCAGCCGCAAGATTCGGTATGACGTCTCTCCGTGGAGTTGTGCTTCCTTCTCCCAGCACCGATGTGTGATAACACATGCAGAGTACTGCCAACAGGGAAGCTCCCCTGAGCCTTGGTGTCCAGGGTTCTCAGTGGGGATCAGGCACATGGCTGTCTGCTTGCACGGCTGACCTTAGTCTCTAACACCTGCAGAGGCCAAACAGATACAACACGCCCCAAGGCCTCTACCATGTCATTTTTATTAGGAGAGACTATCTGGCATGACCAAGGCCCCCAGGCCAACAAAGACACTGTTATCAGGCAGAAGAACAAGCAAGGGCCAACCCTCTCTTTCTGCACAGGTTTTGGACAACCCAGGCCCGCCGAGTTAACCCTTCATTGCACAACCACCTAGTTAAAATCCCTCCTCTGACATTCTCTATCCCAGTTACTCTGCTTGACTTTTGTCCAAGGCACTCCCATCTGTAATACTTCATGTTTTACTTATTCATTTATGTATTTCCTGTCTGCCTCGCCTTTCAAATTGAGTTCCCTGGGGCCAGAGGTGCTTATCTGTTTTGTTCTAGAACAGACCCAGCGTATAATAAAATTCAATGACTATTTGCTGGACGAGCATTAAAAAAATATTGAATAAAGATGAATATTCAATAAAGTTCAATGAAAATTCACGTTCGTCACATGCAGATGTGACTTACATTTGCAGAATGAACTGCAAGCGTTGCTGAGGGTGTGGGGAGATAGGAATCCCTCTTATCTAGACAAAAACCTGCCAGTTCTTGGTGCAATCGATTAAGAGTAGGACTTTTGGTCCAATGGTCTCACTCCTGTGAATATTCCAGAGAAGCCTTCTACAGGCACATAAGGCACATGCCCCCAAACAGTCATTGCACTATGGCTTGGGTAGTGGAGGGAACCTAGGCGTCCATCATTAAAGAACTGGGTCCTTAAACGGGGTCGTGGTGGATATATAGGGTGAGGTGGTGCTTCTCCAACTTTAATATGTATTGTGTCCCCTGAGGATCCTATTAAAATGCAGATTCTGGTTCATTTGGCCAGGGGTGGGGCCCAAGACTCTGACCTCTACTAAGCTCCAGGTAATTCCAATGCTGCTGTTCCCTAGACCACACTTTGAGAAGCAAGGGTATAGACTAGAGTAGTGCTCGCCAATAGAACTTTGTGTGATGGTGGAAATATTCTATTTATCTGCACTGTCCAAAATGGCAGCCACTAGCCACGTACAGTTATTGAGCACTGGGAATGTGGTGAGAGCAGCTAAGGAATGGAATCTTAACATGTATTAAATTTAGATAATTTTAATTTAAAAATTAAAGGACCACGTGTGGCTAATAGCTACCATATTGGACAGCAACCATATTGGACAGCGCAGATGGAGAACACTCTGTAGCAGTGAGAAGCAATAAACTAAATGAGCAAACAGAACATGGAGACAGTGTTTGGTGGAATAAGATCCTGTATTTTATACCTCAACTTTGGGGCACCTGGCTGGCTTAGTCGGTAGAGCATGTGACTCTGATCTCAGGGTTGTGAGTTCGAGCCCCATGTTGGGCGCAGAGCCAACTTACAAAAAAATACCTCAACCTGACTCCTCACCAACACTCACCTTCCATGTACCCTATATCATCCAACTTAAGATGCTAGTGATTGTATTTGCACTATTATTTTGCATACCTCTGAGATAGAGAAAGAAGCTGTCAATTAAATTGTGATATAATGCTGGGGTGCCTGGGTGGCTCAGGCGTTAAGCATCTGCCTTTGGCTCAGGTCATGATCCCAGGGTCCTGGGATCGAGCCCCACATCAGGCTCCCTGCTCAGCGGGAAGCCTGCTTCTCCCTCTCCCTCTGCCCCTGCTTGTGTTCCCTCTCCCTGTGTCTCTCTCTGTCAAATAAATAAATAAAATCTTAAAAAAAAAAAACTACTTTTATTTAGCTTTATAGGATGCAGGCTAAGAATCACAGCATGGGCTGTATTTTCACCTTACTGGGGGCCCGAATCTACCCCAATACACAGCTGCTCTTGTCCTCTTTCCTCCACAGAGCTTGTATGGCTGTTACATATGAGAGCCAAGCTGTGTCTGCATCACCTGGACAGAAGGTGCAGCCTTCATGTCCCAACAATCTTTGGAGCTGCCGTAACCACGTGGGTCCCAGACCCACCGCCTGAGAATTCTCGGACCCTGTGCTGCGCCCCCACGAGAGAGCAAGTGAACCCTGGTGAGACCACACTGCCTTCTACTCTAGCTGAGCTCTGCAGTATCCCAGCGCAGAACCATGAAGAGACAGACGCTAGGATCATCGGGTCATTCCTAGGCAGACCTGTCGTGTGTGCGCTGGAAAGGATTTAACCAAAAAAGCTTTTGCCAATTTCTATGGTGTAATACTCCTGCTTGGGCTGGTATCAACCTACCAGTGCAATGTCACTGGGCACAGAGTTGGAAAGAGATGTGAAGAGCTCACAGTTATAGACGTAATACAACAGACAAACATAAATTCAAAACATAACTATTAGCGAAAATAATTAGGAATTGATGAATGTTGAGTATTTATTGACCTTCTTTTTATTTTTTTATTTGTTTTAAAGATTATTTATTTATTTATTTGAGAGAGAGAATGAGATAGAGAGAGCATGAGAGTGGGAAGGGTCAGAGGGAGAAGCAGACTCCTTGCTGAGCAGGGAGCCCGACCCGGGACTCGATCCCAGGACTCCAGGATCATGACGTGAGCCGAAGGCGGTCGCTTAACCAACTGAGCCACCCAGGCGCACTATTGACCTTCTTTTTAATATTCATTATTTAATTGTAAGTTTATGTAATTTAATTTTTAATAATGGTTGTGTTTACCACCTGGCTCTCACAATTCCTAAAAATTGACCAATTGGCTCTTTTGGGCTGGTATTGAGCTGGTTCTGGCACTCTCTTCTTTACTTTACTTTTATTTTATTTTTTAAAGGTTTTATTTTTAAGTAATCTCTACACCCAATATGGGGCTTGAGCCTACAACCTCCAGATGAAGAGCAGCATGCTTCACCGACTGAGCCAGCCAGGCGCCCCTCTACTTTACTCTTAAATTGTGTTTGTTGTTTCTTGTCTGTCACCTCCTGCTGGAGCCCAAGCTCTGTGAGGGGAAGCATTTAGATTCATCTGGCTTCTTCACAGCTCAATTCCCAGCACCTAGAACAATGCCTGGTGTACAGTAGGAGCTTAATAAATAGTCTTTGATGAATGAAAGAAAGAGAATGAGATTCGTAACACAATGGCTTCGTGTAAATTAGAAGCAATAGCTTGTGAGGAGGCATGTTTTGCAAGGATGCACGGTATTCAAGGCCATTTGTGTTGGTGCCTGTGGGGAGGGAGGGGACTGGAGCCAGGGATGACAGATGGAATAAAGAAATAAAATGAGAGCAGGTCTCTGCCAGGACTTGAATTCCAGAGGGTGATTGACTTAACTCTCCTCACCTGAGATCTGATTAGGAAAAAGAGACCTTTTTATTTGCATAGGGTTTTCCAGGAAACAAGGTGAGTCTTTGCCTTCCCTGCCCTGGACCTTAGCAGTCCCTGCTCACAGGAACCGGAGTTGAGCCCGGGCTCAGGGAGGGCAGTCTTGCTCAGGGTCAGGCTGCAAGGCTGGGTGTTTTCTTCTGTCACACCAGACAATGTGGCTGGGGAGTGCCCCCAGGGAGCAACATGCACCCCATTCAGCCACTTGTCAAGAACAAGGTTCCTGGCTGGGCACAATTAAGCCACGGTAGGCATATCCGTAGGATGAATTAAATGAACTGATGAATGGAATTTAGGATTCTCCAGTTTTTATTATTATTTATCTGGTTTTTATTTTTATTTTATTTATTTATTTATTTTTGAAGATTTTATTTATTTATTTGACAGAGAGTGAGAGAGAGCACAAGCAGGGGGAGAGGCAGAGAGAGGGACAAGCAGACTCTCCGCTGAGCAGGGAGCCCAATGCGGGGCTCGATCCCAGGACCCTGAGATCATGACCTGAGCCAAAGGCAGACGCCCAGCGACTGAGCCACCCAGGAGCCCCTATATATCTGGTTTTTAGAGACACTAAGAGTTTTGAAAATGTCTTCTTTGGGGTATGGGGCCAGTTTTGTGCTTTCATGGTCCTGTTCCTGTACCTAAGGGGCCTTGAATAATGATGTTGTGGGGGTGTGGAGAGAAATCCTGAAAGAACATCTCTGGGAAAGGAGAGTTCTGGGCCAGGAGTCTGGATCAAGAGGCTGGGGGCCAGGACTCCTGGGTCTGAGGGAGGAGGGGGCTGGAGGCCCGGACTCCTGGGTCTGAGGGAGGAGGGGGCTGGGGTCCTGGACTCCAGGGTCTGAGGGAGGAAGGGCTGGGGGTTTGGACTCCTGGGTCTGAGGGAGGAGGGGGCTGGGGGCTAGGAGGGGGCTGGAGGCTGGGACCCCTGGGTCTGAGGGAAGAGGGGGCTGGGGGCTGGGACCCCTGGGTCTTGAGTGGAGAGAGTAAGGTCTGGGGAAGCAGGTGGGCAGCTGATACTTAGTTACACCAGCAATCATTTGCTCCGTATGGTTTTCTGGATCCAGGTTTGGTACTTGCACAGGTTGGTGTAGACTCCGGGATAGCCGGGCAGGGCACAACGTTCCATCCCCCAGGACACAAGACCTTGGAGCTGTCCTTTGCACACCAGGGGTCCCCCTGAGTCACCCTGAAGGGAAGAGGCCGAGATGGAGACACCCATGGACAGATGGTCAGAGCCACGGGTGTGGAAAACCCAGAGGCAAAGATGAAGAAGGAGGTGGGCTGAGACCACCCCCCCCACCCCCCGCAGGGCTCTGGAGATATCAGCCCGAAGAGTTGGGGTCACTGCCTTCCCTCTTCACTGGTTCCTGCTGTCTCTGCCTCTTGGGTCTCACTGAGCTGCTCTAGAAAACTGTGTATGCCTCTTTATCTCCCCGTCTCTTGAGTCACCTCTCAGGAAAGGTCTCTAGAATCCCTTAGCACAGATTTCCCAGTGCCCATATGTACTAGCAGCAACGAGAGCACTGCTCTGCACTCTTTCCATGGACTACCATCTCATTCCACCACCTGCCCTAAGAGGAGCTACCCCCATCTGACAGATGAGAAAACTTCGGCACAGATGGATTAGGTCTGTTATCCAAGGGTGGACACCTAGGAGGCAGCCCAGCCATTACAATCTGTCTCAGTCTCTGGGGAGGCCTCCACTGATTTTCATGCTCCTGAGATCCTTTGATACCCAAGTTCCAGCCCCAAACAATCCCCCTCCTTCGGCTCTGCCCCCGGGCCTCACCTGACAGGAGTCCTTCCCACCTTGGGGAACACCTGCACAGACCATGCCAGGAGTGACAGCTTGGGAATAAGCCTGCCGACACTCCTGATCCGAGGAGATGTTGATGTTCACACATTGCAGGGGGTTGGGGTACCTGACTGGAGGGCACAGAAAGGTTACAAGTGGGGGTTTACCTCCCAACAGGACCAGGAGTCTGGGGACCCACCTCCTCCTCCCTCAGACCCAGGAGTCCAGGCCCTCCAACCCTTCCTTCCCAGGACGCAAGAGTACTCACCAATGGGGCTAGATGTGGTGCCCCAGCCTGACACATGGCAGGGAGTCCCTGGGCTGGCACAGGAACTGGCCACGGTGATGGGCCTCACCGCCCTCCCCAGCCGAACAGGCCGCTTCAGCTGCAGCAGCATCAAGTCGTTATTGTGGGTCCGGGAGTTGTACTGGGGGTGTGGCACCTGGCGAACCACACGCAGCACCTGCTGGGTGGCCTCCCAATTCCTCAGGTTGTGCTTGCCCAGGGCTACGTGAAGGATCCTGGCCCATAACCCCCAAAAGTAGCACTGCTCAGGATCTGACCTGGAGACCCCTCTGCACCCTCTGGCCCCATTCCCTTACCTGGTGATGAATTTTCCACAAGTCTGAACTGCTTATGGAGCATTCAGTGGACTCCTGTGCTCTTTCCCATGGCCTGGGCATTCTCTCTTGAGCCAATCCCACCATCCACCCCTTCCTCTCTTGAGCTATGCTATGGTTTCTGGCTTGAGTGTAAGGTGATAGTTGGGAGTTCTTGGCTCAGTGCTGGGTTCTAGGCTCTGAGTTCCAAGTGAGACTCTGGGCTATGGCTGTAGGCTCTAAATAAGGATTGATATCTTGGAGTAGGCTCCAGGGAGGCTCCATCCTGGTTCCAGCCTGGCCTCTGGGTTCTAGATATCTTGAACTTTTGAGTCTAAGCTAGGATCTGGGCTCTCTAGATTGAGCCTGGATCATGGCATACTTTCTAGATATGAGTGTGAGATTCTGGTGTTAGGATAGGCTGTGGGTTCTATTTTGAGCTCTGTGTTCTGGTTTGAGTCTGGGTTCTAGAGGTTGATTTGAGCTTTTAGTCTTAGGGTAGTCTCAATTCTATATTGAGCAATAGATTCTGGACATGGATACGAGCTTCAGTTTCTAGGTTGTGTTCTGGGTTCTTGCTTAAGTTCTGGTTTATGACCTGGGTTTTAGACAATGGTTTGGGCTCTGTGTTTGAGCTTAGGGTCCTAAACATCAGTCTGAGTTCTTAATTCTTGGCTAGGCTCAGTCTCATATTGAATTACAGTTATGGTCTGGGCTCTTGCTTCTAGACTCTGGTCTGAGCCCTTGACCTCAGATTGAGCTCTGGGTTCTAGATGGAGCTCCAGGTTATGGCTTGGATCCAAGTTTCTTGATGTTGATTTGCATTCTGAGCTTTGCATTCTAGACTCTGGGCTGAGTTCTGGGCTCTAGGTTCTACATCAAACTTTAGTTTATGGCATTAGATCTGGTTTATAGGCATTGGGTGGGCTCTTGTCTGGGATCTGTGTTCTAGGTTTAGGTCTAGACTCTTGGAGGGGTTCTGAGTTCTGTATGGGACTTCAGATTATGGTCTGCATTCTGGGATTTAGCACTGGGTTGAAGTTTGGGTTCCAGGCTGCTAAAAAAGGAGCTGTAGACCAGACTCTGAATTGAACATTGCATCTAGAATAGGTTCTGGTTCTGTCTATCCTACACTCTGAGCTATATGTTCTAGCTGTAAGCAGGGTTCTGGATTTATGGTTGGACTGCAGGTCTGGATTCTAAGTTTTGAGAGGGGTCCTGAGTTTCTGAATGTAGACTGTACCCTAAACTGAACCACCAATCTGGAATGGGCTCTTAATCTTAGTCTCTATGTAGAGCTTGGCCTTTAGATAGATCTCCAGATTATGTTAGGTTCTAGGTTTTGTGTGGGACTCTAAGCTGGCATATGGGTTCTAAATTGCCAATCCGCTTTCAGAATCTAAACTGAGGGACACTTGGGTGGCTCATTCGGTTGAGCGTCAGACTCTTGATTTTGGCTGGGGTTGTGGGATCGTGGAGTCCAGCCCCACATTGGGCTCTGCTCTCAGCTTAGAGTCTGCTGGAGATTCTGTCTTTCCCTCTGCCCCTCTCCCTACTCATGCTCAATCTCTCTCTAAATAAATAAATAAATAAAATTTTCTTTTTTTTAAAGATTTTATTCATTTATTTGACACAGGGAGAGAGACAGCTAGAGAGGGAACACAAGCAGGGGGAGTGGGAGAGGGAGAAGCAGGCTTCCCGCTGAGCGGGGAGCCCGATGTGGGGCTCGATCCCAGGACACTGGGATCATGACCTGAGCAGAAGGCAGATGCCTAACGACTGAGCCACCCAGGTGCCCCAATAAATAAAATCTTTAAAAAAAAAAGAATCTAAACTGAGCTCAAGATTTATGGCTGGATTCCATATTCTGAGCTGTGTTGGTAATTCTAGGCTCTTATCTAGACCCCAAACCAGGACCCAGCTACTACATCAGGTTCAACACAATGTTCCAGGTTCTTAGCTGAGCTCTGGGGCTCTAGACTCTGGAATCCACTTGGCACAAGAATAGGGGAGGGGGGTACTCACGGTCGTGCACAGTGAGCAGCAGTGATGGCCCACTGGCCTGAGAGCAGGGCCCCTCCACAGAGGAAACGACGAAAGGGACCTGCCAGTAGGGCTGCCTGCCATGGCTGGGAGTTCTGGATGCATGTATAACCACCAATTATCTTGTTCTCATCCTCTTGGCTCTGTGCCATGGCTAGGAACAGGCAGGGGTGGGGTGGGGAAAGCAGATGAACAAATGTTCTCCACCCCTCAAATCTCTAGGATGTCTGGGATCCACAAATCCCCTTTCTTTACCTACCCCCTAAACCACCCACCTCTATCTGCCCCACGCAGTATGACATATGCCCAATGTTGTCCCCATTATTGCCCCAACACAATCAGGGAGTTTTCTGACAATCCCCCCATCACCTCCATAGTATATTACTTGATCCCACGGCCACCTCATCCAGGGCACTGACATATCTACTACCCTTGACTTTACTCTCCCACGAATAGTTTCTATCATCACTTCTCACAACATACCACAATTCCCCCATTAATCCTTCTCCAACACATTCAAGGAGCTCCCTGTCCTTTTTCCAACCTTCCCACTCTTATGGCCCCCCAGGACCCACCGTCTCACCCCACATCCACTCCATCTGCCAATCCATGCCCCTCCCCATGAGCCTACCTCCCTACATCACACCCCACCCCCCTTCACCACCAACAACATGCTGTCTTTCCGTTAGTTCTGCAGCCCTCCTTTTAAATAAAACCCAGACAAGCCTGGACACTTCTCCACAATTCCTCACTTATTTCTCCCCATCTCCTTTAACTCCTGTACCCTGATATCTCCTGATATCTCCATAGGCCCCCTCCTAAGGGCTCCTCAGCCACGACCCCCAAAACCACACCCATGCCTTCTCACCAGGTCACCCATGAGCCCACTGGGTCCCTGGGAACCCTCCCTGTCTCTTCTCAGCATCTCCAGGGGACTGTCCATACCCCAGACCCCACTGCTGTCTTACCTAGAGCCACGATCTGAAGTGCTGTTAGCAGGAGGAACATTCTGGGGGCTGGGGTTGGGTTCTGGCAATGCAGAGAGAAAGTGAGAGAGACGCAGGCTGCAAGAGACCCAGAGTTTGAGGAACAGAGACAGAGAGGGCCTTAAACAGAGACCAAGACCCTTAGAAACATGGCTGTGCCTTTGTGTGTAGAGGAGGTGGGGGTGGTGTCTTGCCTCCCTGTCACTCCATGGAGGCCTTTTATCCTTGGTCTGGGCAACTGGCCCTGCCCCCCACCCTTCTCCTGACTTTTTTTTTTATAGCCCAGTTCTCATTCCAGGGCTCCCTAGTCCTATCTCCTCCCTCCCCTCTCTGGCCAGAGAAGCAGCCACCACATTAATGAGAACCCGCCCAGTGAAGGTGTTTAATCTGGGAGGAACCCAGGGAGGCGGCACCCCAGGGCAGGGTGGACAGTGTGGGGGGCTCAGGGGAAGGTGCTGGGAGGGGTGGGGGGGTGGGGAGCAGAGATACAGAGAAGGCTGGGAAATGAAAAAGAAGTCACATATGTAGGTGGAGAGCCAGAGACAGGGTCAGAGAAAAACAGGCTGGAGAGACAAGAGTCAGAGGGAGAGAGACTAGGGAAAGATGGGGAAAGGAAGGAAGATGAATGTGGACACGGGGACAGAGGAGGCAGATGGGGGGAAAGACAAGGGAACAGGGGAGGCCCAGAGACAGAGATTCATGGAGAGGGCAAGGTGGGGAAGCCGAGGGGGTGCGGAACAGAGGGAAGAGGCTGGGGGTAGGGGAGCAGGGATGGTGCCCACGAAGTGCTGATGCACTAGAGAGGAGGAGGAGGAAGATGTGGGACAAGGCAGAGGAGGGGGAGACAGAGAGCGACAGGTACAGAGGTGATGGGGACACAGACAGAGGGGACTGGGAGGCAGACGTGGAAGGGGACAGCCGCCAGGAAGAGGGCGGCAGGGGGAGGGGCTGGGAACTGGCAGGAGACAGCAGGGTCAGGAGGCACCTGGGACAGTCTTGTCCTCTAGGCTTTCTCACTTTGTGGTTCTCACAGTCCTGGGAGTTTGGGGAGCAGGGGCCCCAGCAGGGAGGAAGAGGGTCAGTGCAGAACTGGGGTGCCCCAACTGAGGCTCTACAGAGGGGCAGGGGCAGAGTGGGGGACAGAGACAGAGATGGAGACCCAGAGAGAGGGAGAGAGACAACAGTGAGGTGGCGAGGGGCTCCAGGCGGCCAAGGAGGGGCCCTGGGTTCGAGAGACCCCTCCTAACTTGGGGCAGGGCCCAGGCCCTCAGCACCTCCCCAGCCTCTTAAATTCCCTAATGACTGCAATTTGTCCCTGGGCCTGAGCAGGGCACGGTGACTCAGGAGGCAGCCTCGGCACTCTCCCTCTCCCAACACCCCAGCACCGCCCCCCACCCTCCACCCAAGCTGGCTCCCAAACCACTTTCCTCCCTCTCTGCCTGGGCTGCTGCTTAGCCCTGTCCCTGTCCCTGGGGACTCATTCTGCGCATTTGAATCCACATGCCCACCTCCCTGTGTGCACTTCTGTTTCCTGTGACCCGGCCCTGAGGGGCTGAAGGCCTCAGCTCTGGCCCCGGCAAACCAGAAGGGCGGGATGCTGACCAGAAGGAAAGACCTCCCCGTCCCCCCAGCCCCCACCCTGGGGCATAGGGGGACTGGGGAGGGGCTGCCCTGCGTCTGGGGGCCCTTGTAGTGACACATCTACAGATGAGGTAACATTACATGGAAACACCTATGCAGGAGCATCTAGGTGGCTCAGTTGGTTAAGCGTCGGCCTTTGGCTCAGGGCTCAGATCTTGATCCCAGGACTGCGGGGAGCCTGCTTCTCCCTCTCCCTCTGCCTTCCACTCCCCCTGCTTGTGCTCTCTCTCTCTCTCTCTGTCAAATAAATAAATAAAAATCTTAAAAAAAAAAAAGAAAAGAAACACCTGTGCATACACACACACGGGCAAACAGATGCACAGAGATACGGTCTAGACCTGTAGTCTAGCTAATGGCCCTCGGGGATTTCCTGGGGCAGATACGTCCTGCGGTTATTTATCTATGACAACATCACCACCAGGGGAAGCTGAGAGAAGGAGCCCATTTGAGCAACTTCTTAGAGTCCATAAGTATTTCCTTTTTTTTTTTTTTCCATAATTTATTTCAAAATAAACAGCAACAAAACAGAATTTCCTGGTAAAGGCAAACCTACCCCCTCCATCTGAGCATAAACCTTGATTTGATGGACTCATGGGGACCCTCCGCTGAGCTGGAAGACTCTGGTAAGCATGAGGTCTCCCTCCACCTAAAAAGAAGGCTCTGAGGGGCACCTGGGTGGCTCAGTCAGCTGGGTATCTGCCTTCGGCTCAGGTCATGATCCTGGGGTCCTGGGATCAAGGCCCGGGTTGGGCTCCCTGCTCAGCGTGGAGTCTGCTTCTCCCTGCCCCTCAGCCCCTCCCCCTGCTCATACTCTCTCTCTCTCAAATAAATAAATAAAATCTTAAAAAAAAAATTAAAAAGAATAAAAAGAAGGCTCTGCTTATGCAGAAGGCTTCAGTGAACCCAAGGGAGCCCTAGCGAAAGGCTGGCCATGCACCACAAATATGCTCCTTGCACCTCCTTCTTGCTCCCCAGCCCAGCCCCCAACCCCTGCAAGCTCCCACCAGGTTACCCAGCGCCTTCCCACCAGAATCTAAAACCTGGGCCCCCTGCTCACCACTCCACCCACCACCTTAGCAGTGTTGTTTGCCCTGACATGGGTGTGCAAAAGATATTGAATGAATAAATGAATGAATGAATGAACAGATGGCCAGAGTCCTTGCTTTCAAGGAGCTCATGGTCTGGTGGGAAAGGTCAATGGGGCAATAGGAAACTCGGTCCAGGGTGATGTGCCCTCTGACAAGGAATGTGGAAGGGCCTGATGGAACCCCAGGAGTGGGGAAGGGCTCCCGAAGGGCGGGCTGTCTAAGCTGGGGCCTGCGGTGGATGAGTAGGAGTTCGCCAGGGGGATGGAGGGAGTGTAGGGTCGGGCGGGGCTGGGAAGAGGTGAGGGGCTTGAGTAGACACCTTCAGGCAGGAGGATGGTGACAGAGCTCAGGGGGCAGGAGGGAAAAGTGGCCGGGAGAAGCAGAAGCCCAAGGGTGATTCTGAGCAGGGGAGAGTAGAGCCCTTAGGGTCCTCAGTGGAGACATAGGTCCGGAGCTTAGGACAGCTGCCTGGTTAGAGACAGAGGTGGGGCACCTGCGGCCAGTGCGGGGAGACTATATCTATCGAGAGGACCAAGGACATCTGCCCAGGACCCTAAGGAAGACCCCGGTTTAGGGGGCAGGGGGCTGAGGAGGAGCAAACGGAGAGCTAGAGAGAAGACCAGGAAAGGGTGGTGGTGCGGAAGTTGAGATAACTTTTTAGGAAGGAAGAGACACGAGGGTGGGACACAGCTGGGCGGCCACTGGGAAAAAGGACAGAGGGGAGATTGGAAGGTTTTCGTGGCTGGTGGGACCGGGGGCAGGGGAGGAGGTGGTGGGTGAAGACAGCCCTTAGATGTGGCAGGGGCGAGAGGTTGTGACCAACAAAGGCTGGTGAGGAGACAGGGAAGGACAAAAGCAGCTCCCATTTACTGAGGGCTTGGCACAGCCAGGCGCGGTGCTGTGTTCTTTTATTTTATGCTTTAATGTTCAAAACTTTAAAGATAAATTGATTTGCAGGATCACAGCTATCTGGCTTAGTCGGTGGAGCAAGCAACTCTAGATCTTGGGGTAGTAAGTTCGAGCCCCATGTTGGGTGTGGAGATTACTTAAAAATAAAATCTTTTTTAGAAAAAGACTTTATTTATTTATTTGACAGAGTGAGAGACAGCAGGAGAGGGGACACAAGCAGGGGGAGTGGGAGAGGGAGAAGCAGGCTTCCCGCGGAGCAGGGAGCCCGATGCCGGGCTGGATCCCAGGACCTGGGATCATGACCTGAGTCGAAGGCAGAGGCTTAACGACTGAGCCACCCAGGCGCCCCCAAAATAAAATCTTTAAAAATAAAAAAATTGAGGTGGCTCAGTCAGTTAAGCAGCCAGCTCTTGATTTCAGCTCAGGTCATGATCTCAGGGTCCTGGGACGAGCCCCACAACCTGGCTCTGTGCTCCCTCCCTCCCTCTCTCCCTCCTGCTTTCCTTCACTCTCCCTCCTTCCATTCAACAACACAGAGCACCCACTATGCTTGAGTCACAGTTCCAAGCATTGAGGATATAACCATGAACAAAACAGACAGAAATCCCTGCCCTGCTGAAGCTTACATTCTGGAATCAGGAGCAATCAAGAGAAAGTTAAATAAGTACAACACATAATATTACAATTTATCCATGCTGTGAAAAATAGTAAGAAAGTAGGGAATGGAGTAGGGTCAGGGAAGGCCCAGCCGAGGTGACCTTCAGGCAAAGACCTAAAGGTAGTCGAGGATCTCTGGGGGAAGACTATTCCAGACAGAGGGAGCAAAAGTGCCAAAGCCCTGAGGTATGTCTGGGGACCAGTGAGCAGGCCAGCATGGCTGGAGCAGAGAGAGTCATGGAAAGTGTGGACCCTATGGGATAGGTACTATCTTGTCCCCGTTTTACAGACTGAGAAACTGAGGCTGAGGGGAAGTGGCTGGTCCAAGGTCACCCAGTTGGTCAGCCCAAGAGGAAATGTACCAACTCCAGGACTATAGGAATCTCCACTCCAGTACCAGAATCTTCTATTGTCTTCCGAGGCGATTTGAGGGTCAATTCCATTTACACGCGGATTTGGGTGTCCAGCACTGTTCTAGTGCATTTTTCATAAATTAACTCACCAAACCCTTCCCATGGTTTCGTGAGAAAGACGCTCTTATTATCTTCAATGTACAGACGAGGAAGAGAAGTCACCTGCCCAAGTTTACACAGCGCTGAGTGGTGGCACCATGATTCCATGATTTGAACCCAGGTGGAGAGCTCTTAACAACCGCAGGGAGCGAGATGCCCGAGAACAAAGGGGCGGATGGTGCAACCACCAGAGTGGTGGGATTAGCTCCAGTCAGGAAAGACGCCTCCTCCATTGTTCCAGGAAGGAAGAAGGAAAGGGCGGGTGAGGTTTCGGGTGGGGTGTGGGTCCTGTGGCAGGAAGAGGAGGGAGGGCAGTTGGGTTGGCTTCTGTTTCCTCCAGGAACATCGATGCCAGCTCACTTCAAGGGGCACCTAGGTGGGTGGGGTTGGGGAGGTGAGGGTGGCGGAGGAGGTGCCCAGGTGAAGTTGGCGATCAGGAATTTAAAGGGGCATCCTTTGAGCAGTTGGACGATTTTGTTTTGTTTTTCTCCAACGAAGAGCCTGCACATGTAGGGCTGGGTGGTGGTGGGAGGGATGCTAAGACAAGGGAGCTGAGGATTCTAGGGAGGGAAAGGGGTGGACTGTGGGGTGTAGGAAGTGCAGACAGAAGGGGCTTGGCAGGAGGCTGCATGAGGGGCTCAGGGTGCCTTTGAGGTGGAAGAACAGGTATGGCAGAACCACCCACAGCTCTGGAGGCATGGGAGGCTGTGGTCAGGGAGTGGGATGCGGGTTTCATGGCTTCAGAGCTGGAGCCTTTCTGGATGGAGATAGGGAGCTACCGTGGGAATGGGTGACAGGGGAGGTCTCAGACCATGTGGAGGCTGGGGGACTGCAAAACCAGGGGTTCCTCTCTCTTCGATGCTCCTGGGTCCTTGTTGTCAGGGAATGCCTGCCTCTGTCTTCACTTATAATAGACATCAGGCTGGCTGCCAAAGCCCTCATAAACATCATCACGTTTAATCCCCACAGCAGCTTTATGAGGCTTAGATACTCTTATTAGCACCATGTTACAGGTGAGGAAACGGGGTTTCAGACAAAAGTCACTGGTACAAGTGGCATAGCTAGGATTGGACCCTGGGTCATCCAGCTGTTAAATGCCATGCTGCTCTGCCTGCAAATCTGTTTGTACGTCTCTGAGGGCAGGGAGTCCTCAGCTGGATCCCCAGCCCCTGGGACAACCCAGCATGCAATGAATGCTCATGGGATGAGCACACGGACCCTCGCCTCTGCCTTGTCGGGCCCCTGACCAGCTCTTGGTTGGCACTTTTCCTAGCACCTCCATGTGCCACATCTCTCTTAATCCCCCCCACTGTCCTTTCGTGGTGCACACATAATCGCTTGCATTCTATAGATGGAGAAAACCTAGAGAAATGAGGTTAGTTGCCCAACATTGCATGGTGAGCGAGTGGTGTCGCTGGGATTCAAACCTCAGTCTGTCTGACTCGATGCCCCTCTGCTGCTGATCTCACGTGTCTCTTTGATTACCCAAACTTTCTGGGTAATCTCTCAGATGTCTCTGACTCAGCACCTGTATCTGCTACGTGCCAGGCAGCCTCTGGATGCACACCTGGGCACCCCTGATGCCAGGTCAACAGGCAGCAAACATTCCTGCCCCACCTCCCTCCAACTTTATTATCTCCCACTTATTTCTGTTTAAAAAGTGGGAGAATATGGGTCCACCCCCACCATCCCCTTCGTCTTCCCCTTGTTAGTAAATGACACCAGCATTTTCCCTGTTGCTCAGGTCAAAAGCTGTGAGTGGTCCTTGATCCTTCCCTCACTCCCACCTCCCACTTTGGCAATTCCTGTAACCTTAGTGCCAAAATAGTCCTGGAATCCACCCACTTTTTTTTTTTTAAGATTTTATTTATTTATTTTGATATATAGAGAGAGACAGCGAGAGAGGGAACACAAGCGGGGGTGGGGGCTGGGAAAGGGAGAAGCAGGCTTCCCTCGGAGCAGGGAGCCTGATGTGGGACCCGATCCCAGGACCCTGGGATCATGACTTGAGCCGAAGGCAGACGCTTAACGACTGAGCCACCCAGGCGCCCCGGAATCCACCCACTTCTTTCCTCTCATACCAAGCCACATTTATTTCTCACCTGGACAGGTGCAGTAGCATCCTAACTAGTCTCACTGCTTCCACATTTGACCCCTGTTCCCACCTTCCCTCACCCCATGCCAAGTTCAAGTCCAGCAGCCAACGTGTTCCTAAAATATAAAACAGTATCATGTTAAAAACTGCTTAAAACCCATCTATGATTCCCCACTGCAAATAGAATAAAACCCAAATGCCTCCAAGGCATTCTGTCTGGCTTATGTCCATCCCTCCAACCTCATCACTCCATCGTGCACTGTGCCTCAGCTCCCCTGGACTTCTTTGATTTTCTCAGCATGATAGTTGCCTTCCCAATTTAGGGTCTTTGTCTTTGCTGTTCCCTTTGCCTGGCACACCCCTTCACTATGCCTATGATCACCTTGTCTGGAGCAGACATCCCCCTTTAGTTTCTATCTCAGACCCTTGTTGGTTTCCTTTCTATGCCTTATTTCAAACTACAATTGCTTTATGTGTTTGCTTCCTTGTTTATTGTCTTTTTTTTCCCCTCTATGGCATTTATCACCATCAGATGTCCCTCATGTTTTATTTACTTGCTTTCTTGTGGATTCTGTTTCCCATAACTTGAGCATCATCTCTGACAGGGCAGGGGTTTTTGCCTTCCTTACCTGATCTGTGTCCTGGCACATAGTAGGTACACAGTAAACATTTGTGGAATGAAATAACATCTCTCTCATTTGAACTGAAGCTTCATGGGGGCCAGGACCTTGTCTTGCAGGTTCACTGCTGAATCCAGAGACTAGTCTGCTACCTGACATGCGGTGAGGTTCTGTATAAACAGGCCGAAGAGTGAGATGATCTCAAAGCCTCCTTCTCTCCAGAATCTCTGCTTCTATCAAAAAATCCACTTCCCTCCAGAATTCCTGATTCCCTCCAGAATCTCTGCTTCTCTCCAGAAATCTGCTTTCCTCCAGAATCTCTGTACCCAATGCTTCTACCTCTTCAGACCTGACACCAATCTCCAACACACAGGGGGAAGATGGGAAAGTCCATCTTTCTGAGACTGGGTTTCAAATCCCTAAGGGAAGAAAGCTTCCGACTCTGGGGGATGAGGTTTCTGCATCATCAGCCTTGATCCTTTCACAGATCCACTGCCATACTCAACAAGAATTAAGGATCCCTTGTGTTTATGTAGGGGCTGCAGTTTACCAAGGCCAAAGTCCACAGCAAAAGTCCCCCTCCATGATGACTAGGGCTTCTGTCTCAGCAACACCCCTGCTCTGCCCTCCATGCTTACTATAGCTTTCTCCCTCAGCAAAAGACTGTCCTGTGTTTACTATGGCCATCTGCCTAATTGGCAAACATCTTTATTTCTGTTCAGTCTGTTTAGGACAGACTTCTCTTGTACTGGGGTTCATGTGGGAGCTCTTATGCTTACAAAACACACCCTAGAGTTTAGCAGGATTTCCAGCCCTTGGTGAGTGCTTCTTAAGTAGCCCTCATATCCATTCCCACCACCCCACCCCCTTGCTGCTGTTTTGGCTTCTCCCTGCAGTCTTCCTGGACATGGCCCCAGAAGGAGCTTTCTGATACCCAGATCTAGTCCTGTCTGCTCTGAACCCTTCCTAGGGCCCCCGTTACCCCCAGCAGGCAGCCCTCAGTGTGCAGCAGCTTTTCACTCTTCTCAGGAGCCCAGCCTCCTGGGCTAGCTCTTCCCCAGCCATCTTGCCCAGGGAGCAGCCATTCCACACAGGTTCAAGGTGCTTCCTTACCTGCAGACCCCTGCACCTGCTGTTCTCTCAGCCTTGTCTCCCTCCCACCGCTTTCTTGTGCTCATTCTTCTTCTTCTGTTTTTTTCACATTTTATTTATTTGAGAGAGAGAGAGAGAGAGGAGTGGGGGCAGGGGCAGAGGGAGAAGCAGACTCCCAGCTGAGCAGGGAGCCCGATGTGGGACTCGATCCCAGGACTCCGGGATCATGACCTGAGCCGAAGGCAGACACTTAACCGACTGAGCCACCCAGGCGCCCCATCTCGTGCTCATTCTTACTCACCTTCTGGGGCCTGGTTGAAACACTACCTCCTTTAGAAGGCATTCTATGACACCTCATGCTGAGCTGGGCACCCACCTCGGGGCTCCCCTGTGTCCTTGCTAACTCCCCACTATGGCACATATCCCTCTGTGTCCATGCCTGCCTTCCCACCAGATGGGGAGCCCATTGAGGGCAGGGACTGAGGCTGACTCAGCTATTTCTCCACTGCTCCCTGCAGGGCCTGCTCCTGGGAGGCGCCAGCAAATGTTTGCTGTGTGAATAAAGGGATGATCGTTATCATTCCTCTGCTCTTCCCACAAATCTGCAGAGCTCGCCGCCTCACCTTGGATAGGTCTTTGCTCCATTGTCACCTTCTCCTCGAGGCCTGTTTTGTGTGTGTCTCAGCCTATCGATAACCAGTGTTGCGTCTGGACCGGCCCTTGTGGTTCTCATGATTGCAAGATGCCCTCAACAATAACCATCAGGAAACTTAAAAAAAAAATAAAGTTGTTTTCTTTTTTTTTAAAATTGGGGGCCATAAAGCGAGGTCACAGTGGATGGTGGGTGCATGGGTCTCTGGGGTTCTGCTTTTATTGGGGCCCAGGGGGGCACCTAGGGTTTCACGGGCTCACTCTGTGAATTTAAAACACGAGTCGGGGAATTTAAAGCGTAGGAAGAGGGAAAACAAGCTGCAGGGTGATTTTGATTTACGGAAATCAACTAAGGTCTCTAAAACCAAGGAGCCTGGGGGACAGGGAAGGCGGCCTGGCTCTTTATCTAGTCGTGTGCCTGGCATCCTGTTTACTGAGATACCCATCTTTGAAGTGGATGCCTTGGCAAGCAAAGCTCAAGTCAGTCACTTGCATTACAAAAAAGAGAAAACCCAACGTCAGGGCTTCCACTACGCCTACTTAAATGTTGGCCTGTTTTCATCCCGATTTATTGCCACCTGACATACTATATATTCGACTTATTTTTCTCCTTTCTTTTTTGGTCTCTCCCATTCAGGCAGGTGTTTGTTCACTGCTGTCACGGATGAAGTGCTCAATAAATATTTGCGGAATGAATGGATGCATGAACACACAGGTCTTGAGGTCAAGAAAGGTTTCCAGAGGGGCCTTAATCTTTCTGCCAGACTGTGCCTCTTGCCCTTGCGCCTGGCTCAGACCAGGGAGGCCAGGGAGGAGGTGGATGCAGAGCGCAGAGCTCCCACCTGGGCCGCAGAGAGAAACAAGGGCCACCTGATGCACAGGTGTGGGTACAGTGACCTCTTGTGGCCAAGGCCTAGGACAGCATCTTCCCAGTTCCCCTGTGGGGCCCTCAGGTCCCATGTGAGGTCTGAACAGTGGTTGAATCAGAATGGAGACGGGCTGTAAGCACAACATACATACTGTATTTCAAAGGCTTAGTACAAAAAAAAAATATTGTAAAATCTTTTAAAGTTTTAAAACTTTTTTAGTTTTTTGTTTTTTTAAAAGATTTTATTTATTTATTTGACAGAGAGAGACACAGCGAGAGAGGGAACACAAGCAGAGGGAGTGGGAGAGGGAGAAGCAGGCTTCCCGCTGAGCAGGGAGCCCGATGCGGGACTCGATCCCAGGACCCTGGGACCATGACCTGAGCCGAAGGCCGACGCTTAACGACTGAGCCCCCCAGGGGCCCCTAAAACTTTTTTAGTTTTAAAAGAACAACATGTTAAAACTGTAACATGTGGGGTATTTAGGTCAAATATATTTATTTGGGTCAAATGAAATATATTATTAAAAGTTCACCTGTTCCCTCCTCCTTTAAAAAATATGGGTCTTAGAAAACTTAAAATTACACATTTGACTCACATTATATTTCTATAGGATAATGCTGAACCACGGGCGAACTCTAAGCATCCATCCACCGCCTGGTGTGGAGGGACAAACCCCAGCTAGGTGACCTCAGGCCAGTTATGGAGCCTCAGGCTACAGCCAGTGAGACCGCGGTGTGGATGAAATCAGATGACGCAGCTCCGCGGTATGCACGGCACTCAGTGAGAAGCATGCTGATTACCGTAAATGAGAGAGCCCATCGAGTGAAGCGGTTTTGCTTATCCCGCTACCGGCAAACACGACACATAGTAGGTCCTAAAGAAGCGTTAGGACTCTCCTGAGCATGCCCAGAACCCGGCAGCGTACTAGGCAAGCAGCTCCCTGGTTTCTACTGGCTCTGGAAAGGAAAGTTGTCCAGTTCTCTCCTTTCTGACACCAGAGTTCTGGTCTCCGGACCCTCCTCCCTCAGACCCTGGAGTCCTGGCCCCAGTTCCTCCTTCTC
>NW_022589755.1:5440735-5456892 GCF_004348235.1 Phoca vitulina | reverse complement strand
CTCCTTCTCCAGCCCCCCCAACCCTCCTCCCTCAGTCCCAGGACTCCCGGCCACCAGCCCCTCCTCCCTCAGACCCAGGAGTCCCGGCCTCAGCTTCTGCGGGGTCACCGGTAACCGGTCCCGTCCGCCCCCCTCCCAACCTCACACCGAAGCCCGGGCGGAGGGGGTCTATTCGCAGCGCTCCTTACAGGCCGCCCCGCACTCCCCGCCGGCGGGGCCGGGCGCAGAACCGGCGTCGCTGGGCGGCGGGGGTGGCGGCCCCTCCTCGTCGCGCGCCCCGCCGCCCTTGCCGATGGCCAGGCGGGGCCGGCCGCGCCGCAGGCCGTCCAGGAGGGCGCAGGCCTGGCAGAGCGCGCGGCTGGCCAGCGCCCCGCAGCGGGAGCAGGCGCTGGGGGGCGGCGGCCGCGCGGCCGGGGCCAGGGCCAGGCGCTCGGCCGAGTGCACCAGGTCCAGCGCCGCCGACGGCCGCGCCGCCTCCAGGAGCTTGAGCAGGTGGCGCGCGTGGCCGCGGAAGGCCTCGGGCGCGTAGACGCACTCCTCCGAGAAGTAGTCGAGGCGGCGGAAGTGCGCGTACAGCACCACCTCCTTCTGCGAGGCCAGCTGCAGGGGGCGGCAGCGCGGCAGTGCGCCCCCCTCGCCCCGCGAGCCCAGGCCCCCGCCCCGGGCCAGCCGCCCCGCGTCGCCCCGCAGGAAGTTCATGAGCACGGTCTCCGCCATGTCGTCGGCGTTGTGGCCTGGGGGAGAGAGGGAGAGCAGGTGAGGGGGGGGTGCCACGGGGGGGGGGGCAGCCAGGACCCAGCCAGACGGGGAGGGGCCTGCAGAGTGGCACGCAGTGTGCGACCCGGCCATGGAGACCCCACCCCCAGGACCCAGAGAGAGATGGGGAGGGGATGGACAGTGGCAGAGTAGGTGACCAGGCCTTGGAGACCTCACACCCCAGACCCTGTGGGGCAGCCAGGACCCAGGGAGATGCAGAGGGCGTGTGGGGAACAGCAGGGAGGGCCACACAGGGCCATGGAGACCCCTGGGCACCACGGGACAGCCAGGTGGAGGCTGGAGGTGGTCACAGTGAGAAACAAGAGGGGAACACACACAGGCTCCCGGGAAGCAACTCGGGGTGCCCTCATTTGCCACCCACTTACGGCCAACCAGGCCCTGTGCTAGTTGCCTTTTCCCGAAGGTAGTAACAGTGCTTTACACCACAAGGACCATTTCAGTCTCAGAAGTGCGCTTCCTACTGCACAGAAGTCAAAAGGGCATTTAACGGTTAATGGAGATTCTCAAGCGAGCTCTTGCCTCAGTGCCTCTGGGAATGCAGGTCACCACGTTTAGAAAGACCAGGGAGGAGGTTAGGGAATATTTACGCAACAATCACCATAAAAACATAAGCTGAATGTCTACTTATCCTGCATCTTGTCATCTTATACTCGAATCTGTATAGTCCAGATAGTAAAACACTGGCCTCCTTAGGGCTTCTCCAACTGGCCATACCAACCCTCCTCAGGGCCTTTGTATAAGCTGTTTCCTCTGCTCAGAACCCGACCCTCTGTCCGACCTTCACTGGTTACTTGGGTGGCCTTCAGGTCTTGGCTCACTCTGGAAATGCTTCCTAACCCTACTCTTCTCCCTTCACTGGGTGCTCCTGCTATAAACTGGCAGAGTGTGGTTTTCGTTAGTAGCCTCCTCAGGTTATAACCATGCACGTGAGAGCAGAGCAGGAACAGAGACTGTCTTGTGTGTCCTCACGATGGCAAACATTTCTGTAACGTGTACTGTTGCCGGTCTCCGGTCTAAGTGCCTCACACATAACTCATCTAATTCCCAGCAACCCTGGGACCTCGGTATTATTAATAAGCCCATTTTACAGAAGAGGTAACTGAGGTTAGGTATTGCTCTGGGCTGCGGAGCTTGTATCTGCTACACAGTAAATGGTCAAGAATTATGTGTGGAAGTAATGACCGGGAGAGAGTAAGGGTCAGCAGAGAGGAGAGGCCGACAGAGAAAAGCAGGGCAAAGACAGGTGCGCTGCAGACTACAGGTGGCTTCTGACGGGTGGTACCACTTCACTCGCCTCCTTTCGTGAGGGGAGACACAAAGAGCGTCATTCTTTAAAATGCAGGGAACCGCGGCCCCCAGAGGGTACCCCTCCAGCCCTCTAGCTGCCAGTGTGACGGCAGCGACTCCGGAGCGCGCAGCGCCCGTCCCCGGCGCGCACGCGTTCTGTGCCCGCGCACCTGCAGCCGGCATGCGCGGCCCCTTCTCCTCGTGGGCAGCCTCCACCCGGGGCACACGCAGCGGCGCCTTCCCCACCTCTCGGAGCCGGGCCCAGGCCCTTTAGGTGCCGGCCCCTCGGCCCCCGGCGGCAGTGCCCGCGCTCACCGGTCACGATGTGCGTGGCTCCCACGAGGCGCGCCCCCTCCTCCAGCGCGCGGCGCCGCAGCACCCCGCAGAAGGTGCAGCAGGCGCGGCTGCGGCCGGAGCCGGCCGTGCTGCGGGCCACGGCGTCCATCGTCCAGCCCCCGAAGAGGTCCGCGTAGGCCACGACGGTGAGCGGCAGGTCCCAGCGCGCCGCCTGGCGCCGCACGGCCGCCAGCGCCGCGTCGCGGTAGCCGCCGATGCCCTCGTCCACGGCCACCAGGCGCAGCGAGACGCCCAGGCGCGGCGCCAGTTCGCGCAGCACGTGCGCCAGCACCGTGGAGTCCTTGCCGCCGGACGCGCCCACGGCCACCACCGCGCCGGGCGGCAGCAGGCGGCCCGCCAGCACCGTGTGCAGCACCTCGGCCTCGAAGGCGGTGCAGAAGCAGGCCCCGCACAGCGCTTGGCCGGAGCGCGGGCGGCGGAGGGCAGCGCGCGCCGCGCGGCAGGAGGCGCACTGCGGGGCGGGCATGGCGGGTTCCGGGCGGGCCGGGAGGAGCTGGCTTCTCCTGGACGGGGAGAGAGGGGAGGCAGGTTACATGCGGATTCCGGTTTGTGGGGGTCGTTGCCTCCAGGGAGGTGGCCTGGATAGCACTGAGTACACCCATTGCCTGGAATACTCTCCCGGCACTTGTGCAAGCTTGGTACCTTCAAGTCTCAGCTTAAGCATTCATTATTCATTCGTCCATTCAACAGGTATCCATTCATTGCCTCCCATCTACCCAACATGCGTTAGACACTGGGACAGCAGTGATCAAAACAGGAACGGTTGCAGGGAGGAGCAAACCCATGGATAAGTAAATAACCAAGATACTTTACAAATATAAGGAGTAATATGAAGGAATTATCCTCTGAGCTGAGGCCAGAACGACAAGAGGGAGTCAGGCATTAGATCAGGGTGGGCAGAATGTTCCAAGACAAATGCAAAGACCTGAAGGGCAGGGCCTATGTTCAGTTGTTTGGAAAGTGAGTTATGGCTGGGGGCGGGGGGGGGGGGGGAGGATCCAAGGCTTGGAGGTTGGCAGGGTGAGGAGCTTGGATTTTATTCTGAATGAGATGGCAACCATTGGATGGTTGTAAGCTGTGGAGTGATAGGATCTGATTTATATTTTAACAAGATCCCTCCTGCTGCTGCGTGTGAATAGAGGGTGGAGAGTGGCGAGAGCTGACCAGTAAGGAGGCTCCTGCAATGATCAGATGAACAATAATGTGGCTTAGGGCCGAGCAGAAGCAGTGGAGGTGGACAGAAGTGGATCTCTTCTGGAAATAGAGCAGGTGGGTCTCACACAAGACTTGGTTGAGCGAGGCAGTAGGTGAAAGAAGCTGAAAGGACTGACAACTTCAAGCTTCAACTTCTGGCTTCTGCAGTTGGAAGGACAGTGGGACCATTTCGTGGGGAGGAGGTGGGGAAGTAGGAAGAACAGGCAAATACTGTGAGATCACGGCGTAGGTTTAGGCCAGAGAATCTGTAATTTTGTTTGGGCATGGTAAATTTTGAGGTCCTTTGCTCTGGAAGTCTTTCCTGAACCCTGGGCTGGGTCTGACGCCTCCTCTGGGCTCCCACGGCCGCCTGACGCCCCCTACGCCAGCCCTGATCACTCTAGGTTGTACCCAGGACAGAGGAGGGTGCGTTCGAACCGCCCTCAGGTTGGGGGGTGGAAACTAGGAGTGTCAGAACAGAGGCAGATCCTAAAGCAGATCAGCAGGGACACCAGCTGCTTAGGGCACTCCAGCCCCGCGGGTCGCCAGAGACCGTTGGGGGATCACGGAGAGGAGTGCCGTATCTTCAGGGATGCCTACCGGAATGCGTGGGAGAGTAATATGGAGACCCTCAACTCCTACACGGGAGTACGATCGGCGCGCCGAGGAAGGGAGCACTCACCTGAGTAGAACCCGCGCAGGAAAGTCCAGGCTCCGAGAAAACGCGGAAGCGGGTGAAGGGACTACGACTCCCAGAAGGCTTTGGGTTTACCCGCCGACGACTCCCAGATGCCGGTGGTCCGGTTTGGCCGGAAGCGCCTAGTGCTCCGGGACCAGCTGGGCCCACGCCCAGAGAGCCTCGCAGTGACGTCACGCGCTCCGCCCACGGCTCCCAGAGTGCTCCAGGCCAGAGCGGCGCGTCTTTCGTTTGCGCTTGCGCAAAAACAGGTGGGGCGTCTGGTTTGTAAGGGCAACCTCGCGCTATGCACTGTATTCTAAAAAAGGAATGGATGCTTTTTAGGTTTTCTGCCCTTATGGGAGTATGATAGGATTTGAGGTGCTAGTGGAGAGTTGTCGGGGTGGGGGGAGAAAGGAATAGGGGTGCGCAAGGGAGAGGCCGCACGTGCGCTGCGCAGATTGCAGGGATTGGGCCGCGTTGCCGGGACACGGGGTGGGCTTTTACGCGCCCCCCACGGGAGTGGGAGTGGGTGCGCGCCCGCGCGGGGAGCCACGGCCGTGCGGGCTTGGGGGTTGTGCGTGCGCGGAGCCGGCAGGAGCGGTTTGCTCTTCACGCGCGCGCCAGGCTCGGGGAGTGACCCGGGTGAACAGTTACGCACCCGTGTGGCTCAGTGACAAGTGCGCTCACCTCCAGCCTTGTGGGGTTGAAGACAGAGCTCGGGGTGGAGGACAGGTGAGACCCATGAGATGGAAGGTTCCCAGGGTTAGGGTGCATTCTCCCAAGAGTCAGCCAGAGCCCGGCTCCCCTCATTCGCTTTCCAGCCCCCAAATTGCCTTCTCTCCTGCGTGTTATATTCCGAGATTCTCTTGTCTCTGCCCCTGGGAGGCCCTTGATAGGGAGGATTGAGAGTGAAGGGTGATGGGGGACGTTTAAGCGTCTGAAGCTGTCAAGAGGGTTGAACCCGGGTCATCGGGCTCATACGTTAGTGATTTCCTGAGTCTTCCTGTGTTCCAGGTCCTGCCCTGGGGCCCTGGGGGACATAGGAGTGTCAGGCGTGGCTGGGGAGATAAGGATGATGAAGCTTGATGTGGAGGGACAAGATGTCCGGGGCTGCAGGGACCCAGACGTTACAAGTGCTGCGAGCCAGGACATGAGGGAAAGTTCAGCACTTACTGAGCAATTGGACGTACTCTGCATTTCCAGGCAGCATGTCAGATTCCTCCTCTGTAAAGTGGGGGTTATAACAGAATCTGCCGCATAGACTGTGAAGATAAATGAGGTAATATGGAAACTGTTTGTTCACCAAGCAGTAAACTTTCATTATTTTCATCCCATTTAGTTTTCATAACCAGGGATGGCTTTCCTTTCGTGACCAGGCCTAATTTTTCTTTTAAAGCAAGGAGTGGGGTGACAGTTTCCAAACCTCAGGCAACCTACTGATAGTCTGTAAGTCATTTCTCAGTTTGGGGGTGGTTTTGTACCTCAGAGAACATTTGGCACTCTCTGGAGACATTTTTGGTTGTCACAACAAGGAAGCAGGGGAAGGGTGTGACTAGTGTTTGGTAGGTAGAGGCCAAGGATGCTGCCAAACATAATGTGTACAGGATGGCCTCTCACTGTAAAGAATTACCCGGTTCAAAACAACAGTGCCAAGGCTGAGGAACCTGGCCTAAGTGGTATTCTGCTGTGATGTGCATTGGTTTTCTCACCCAAAAACTAGTATGCAAATTCAGGTGTTTCTGTGTTGGTTTTAGTCTCCTACTTTGCAAGTTTCTTTCACTAAATATTTGAGCAGATCTCAACACCATCCACATACTTTCAGCTGAGAAACTGATAAAAAGGTTTACCTCAAACTGGACATCATTGACAAAAAGAGGATGTGAAAGCCAGCCTGCCAGTTGACTCCCTGTGCCACTTGCTTAGTTGTGTGACCTTGAGTAAGTGATGAAAACTTTCTGTGCTTGAGTGTCCTCATCTGTCCAGTGGGGATGATAATAGCATTGTTGGGTTAAAGAATTAAATGAGTTAAACTATGTAAAGCATTAAGACCAGTGCTCGGGGCTTAGTAAATGCTTGGGGCTGGGGTGTTCTGGTTCCTTAGGTCACTTCCCTGGGGCAGCAGTAATTGGTAGTGTTGAGAACTGGACCAGTCCCTGTAGCCCTCAGTGGCCACATTCACCAGCAAGCTGGCACGGTTTGGGCAGAAGTTCCTTATGGATGCTTTGCAAAAGTTTTATGTTTTGTTTGTTGCAACATATTAATATTCCAGTGGAAAAGACTGTAAGTTGCTGTCGGGGGCTTCTGGAGAGGGCAGAAGACTATAGCTTCTCATCACTTGCAGGATAAGGTTGAGTCCCTCAACCTGGTGTTTGCAACCAAGCCCCTGATGACTTTTCAGCCTCCTGAGCCTCTGGCAGGTCCCACACAATTGCCAGTGAAGTAACTTAGTTCTGTCAGGTGTTTGCACATGCCGTCCTCTCTTTCTGCAGACTCTCCCTCCCTCACTCCTCCTCACCACACTGATTCCTATTTCTCATCCAGGTAGCCATGTGGATGTACTTCCTCTAGGAAGCCTACAGGACCCGTCCTCCCTTGCACTGCATTAACGAGGCCACCTCTGGGCTCCCACAGCCCCTGGTCCCTCACTTTGTCAGAGGCCCTGTCACCTGAGCTGCCCCTAGCTTACCCCTCCTTTCTTGTCTCCTACTCTTATTTGCACCCCAGTGAGCACAGAGCCTAGGCGGGAAGCTTGCCATGTGGTATGGTGGTTAAGGACAGAAGCAGCTTGGTTCAGATCCTGGGATTACCATCCTGGTTGTGTCACTGTGGACAACTGACATTTTCTCACCTGTAAGATAGAAATAATAATAGTCCAGCCCTCATATGATGAGAGCAGTGGTTCTCAACCTGGGATGATTGTGATCCCCAGAGGACATTTGGCAGAGACATTTTTGGTTGTCACAACTGGGGTAGGGCGAGACTGGCATCCAGCAGTGTTACAAACCTCTAACACACAGGACAGCCCCTCTAGCAAAGAACTAACATGCCCAAAATGTCAGTAGTGCTGAGGCTGAGAAGAGAGAACACTTGATGGGTGCTTACAACAGCTCTTGGGCCATAGTAAGTGCTCTGAAGACGTGAGCTACCATTACCACCTCTACTTATGCACACCAAGCTCTCAGGTGCATGCATCTCTCTTTGCCTAGAATGCCTTTCCCTCCCTTGTCATGGGGGTTGAATGCGTACTTACCCTTCAGGATCTGCCCAGAATGCTACCTCTTTGGGGAAACCTCCCTGAGCTCTACCACCGTATCTCCCAAGACACCCCCAACCAGACAATGGGTTAGAGTTCAATTAAGGTCAGGACTCCATTTGTGGATTATATTAGTTTATAAAACCTAAAAGCTTAATGTTGGTTTAGATTAAGGGAAATTATTAAGAAATGTTTTTAAATATGATTTGCTGTGGGGGCAGCTGGCTGGCTCAGTCTCAGAAGAGCATGTGACTTTTGATCTTGGGGTTATAGGTTTGAGCCCCATGTTTGATGTAGAGATTATGTAAAAAAAAAAAAAAAAAACTTTTGTTTTGTTTTGTTTGTCACCACACAATACATCATTAGTTTTTGATGTAGTGATCCATGATTCATTGTTTGCATATAACACCCAGTGCTCCATGTAGTACGTGCCCTCTTTAATACCCATCACCAGGCCAACCCATCCCCACACCCCCCTCCCCTCTAAAACCCTGTTTGTCTCTCAGAGTCCATAGTCTCTCATGGTTCATCTCCCCCTCCAATTCCCCCCCCCTTATTTTTCCCTTCCTTCTCCTAATGTCCTCCATGCTATTCCTTATGTTCCACAAATAAGTGAAACCATATGATAATTGACTTTCTCTGCTTGACTTATTTCACTTAGCATAATCTCCTCCAGTCCCATCCATGTTGATGTAGAAGTTGGGTATTCATCCTTTCTGATGGCTGAGTAATATTCCATTGTATATATGGACCACATCTTCTTTATCCATTCATCTGTTGAAGGGCATCTCGGCTCTTTCCACAGTTTGGCTATTGCGGACATTGCTGCTGTGAACATTGGGGTGTATATGGCCTTTCTTTTCACTACATCTGTGTCTTTGGGGTAAATACACAGGAGTGCAATTGCTGGGTCATAGGGTAACTCTATTTTTAATTTTTTGAGGAACCTCCACACTTTTCCAAAGTGGCTGTACCAACTTGCATTCCCACCAACAGTGTAAGAGGGTTCCCCTTTCTCGACAACCTCTCCAATATTTGTTTCTTGCCTTGTCAATTTTTGCCATTCTAACTGGTGTAAGGTGGTTATCTCAATGTGGTTTTGATTTGAATTTCCCTGATGGCTAAGATTCGCTGTGGGAAGAATAGGAACTAGCAAAATTGTCTGAATCATCAGGAGAATTAAGAAAAAAGTTATGTGCTGTACACACAGGACCCACATCTAATAAGTAAAGACTCAGAAGTGTGAACATAAGAGGGGAGAAAAAGATATACCAGGAAAACAGCACAAAGAAATCTTAAGTTCAGCTACAATCACCGAACAGATTTTCGAGTCAAAAAGCACTATGAGTAATAAAGAGTGTCATGACAAATGAAGAAGGAATCACCAGGATGACAAAACAATTCTAAACTTGGATGTACCTAACAACACAGTCTCCAAAGAAATAAAGCCAAAGTGAGCAGGATGAGGAGAAGAAATGGACACATTCTAGAAGCACTGTGACATTTTAATATATCTTTCTCAGCAATTCATCAAGCAGACAAAAAACTAAAGCTATGGAAAATTTCAACAAGACCCCTGACAGGGGCACCTGGGTGGCTCAGTCGTTAAGCATCTGACTTCGGCTCAGGTCATGATCCCAGGGTCCTAGGATCGAGCCCTGCATCGGGCTCCCTGCTCAGTGGGAAGCCTGCTTCTCCCTCTCCCACTCCCCCTGCTTGTGTTCCTGCTCTCGCTCTCTCTCTCTCTCTGTCAAATAAATAAATAAAATCTTAAAAAAAAAAAAAAGACCCCTGACAAGCTTGAAGTAATGGTCTGAAGAGCTGAAGATGTGAGAATACAGGTTTTTTCCAGGCACATAGGAGATAAGTACAGATGTCCGAAGTGTGGCTCTTCAGTATGGTGCCCACTAGCTGTGTGTGGCTAATGAACTGTGTCTAGTCTGAATAGAGCTGTGTGGTAAACATAAAATACCAGATTAGAAGACTTTATGTGAAAAAAGAATGTAAAATAATCTCTCAAGTAATTTTTTACCTTGATTACATGTTGAAATCACAGTATTTTTGCTATATTGGGTTAAGTGTAATATTAAAATTAATTGGCACCTGTTTATTTTTACTTTATAAACATGACTAATAGAAATGTAAAATTATGTCTGTGACTTGCATTATACTGGACAGCCTTGCTTCGGACCACGAGAACGTCTCAGCAAATTGCAAGGTCATCCTGCCCCGCTCCCCAGGACAACGGGACCTTAACCAAGAAGCTTAGTACATGTACTTCTGATCCAATGAGTGAATTTTCCCATTTGCTTTTATGATTTAGGAAATTATTAAAACAATTTTCATACATCTTGGAACCAGTTAAGACAGAAGGGGTCTGAGTGTGTATGTATATATTTGTGTATTATAGTAATTCTAAAACACTTCTGTTTGGGAGGCCCAAAAACATTGTGAAAAATTTTATATCCTCACCTCATATTAAATTGGCATCTGACAGTTTTCAACATTAAGGGTTTTTTTTTTGTTGTTACTCAGAGGTGGAAGATGTTATGTGTTTTCCAAGGTGACATGAGATGAGGACTGGCTGTTAATGGAATAAATATTTTATGACATGACTCAAATAGGCTTTAAGTACCTAAGAGAAAAATGCATACCAATTCTAATGGGGACCATTAATTTTTACCTGGATATTTTATTCAGTATAACTTGAAAAAATTTCCCCTGAAAACATTTCAGTTGAATTTTTAAAAAAGAATTAGTTCTACTAAACTGTCATGCTTTCGTTGTTTTTTAAGATTTTATTTATTTGACAGAGAGCGAGAGAGGGAACACAAGCAGGGAGATTGTGAGAGGGAGAAACAGGCTTCCTGCTGAACAGGGAGCCCGATGCTGGACTCAATCCCAGGACCCCAGAATCATGACTTGAGCCGAAGGCAGACACTTAACCAACTGAGCCACCCAGGCGCCTCTCTCTTTTCTTGTTTTTTTTTAAAGATTTTTCTTATTTATTTGACAGAGAGAGAGAGAGAGGGAACACAAGCAGGGAGATTGTGAGAGGGAGAAACAGGCTTCCTGCTGAACAGGGAGCCCAATGCGGGGCTCGATCGCAGGACCCTGGGATCATGACCTGAGCCGAAGGCAGACGCTTAATGGCTGAGCCACCCAGGTGCCCCAGCTTTGGTTGTTCTGAATACAGAACATCCCAACATGAACCAAGTGTCACCTTAAATGATTAGAATAGAAATACACTTCCATGCGGGGAGTTGTGTGTATACACCCCACTTGGAAGACCTCTGCTAGATAAAACAGGTTCTATACACCGGGAACCCGCCAGGAGGGAGGGACCATGCTCTAGGGGGATCCAGGGAGTCCAGACTCCTGCGGGAGACTCTGGGTATCCCAGGTCATGGTAGGCTCTTAAGGGTTATACACGCACCACACAGCAGCGGAACAAAGCTTGCTTTCCCCAAATGAAAATATAACTTATTAAATGAGACTTGGATACGTGTCACTTGGGAAATGTGGGTGTACTAACTTGAATCATATCATATGCATGGGAGTTGCTGTTAGTGTAAGACGTCAGATTTTTTTTTTTCTTGAAATCTTATGTAACTTTGGGAAACGATACGCAGTTGATTTATCATACCTGGTTCACCTTTCAACAGTAGTGAACTGGACTCTTCTATTTTTTGAGGAAGTAACAGGAACACTTATACTCCCACACCTACAGTCACATGATTATGCTGCCAATTTTTTTTTTAAATCATTGTTCGTAATTAAATTTTCTCCCCCAGGAGGCCAAATGACGGTAGCACTGTGTCTTAAGTCATAACCCCTGTATTCGCAATAGGGATTAATTATAAAATGAGGAGTCAGAAGATAATCGCTTGCTGCTGTCCACAAAATCCTGTCACGTTTCCCGTGGAGTTGGAGGGGTCCTTTTTACTCGGCTCCCTGGGAGATAGACCACACGTTCAGTAGCAGACTTTCCTGTCCTGCAGGAGGAGGAGGAAGTCTGGAGATGTGGGCCTGAGTGTCCTAACACTGGGTGATGTGTGTCCAACACACTCCCTTTGTTGGTGGCCCCACGGAAACCACCAGATGCAGCCGACTCCTGCGTGAAGAACCAAGCTCCTGAGCACACATACACCGTGGAAGACTCCTTGCTCCTCCAAGCTCGCCGACCCCCTGCCTAGGAAGGGGGAGAAGAGTCACCATCGAGGCTCTGTTGGCCCCCCCCAACTGTTGACAGAGCAGCGGGACACTGGGCAGTGTGACAGGACTCAGGCATGGTCCACACCCGCAGCATTCACCGCCGGGAAATAGGGATTAGTATGAGCCCTGCTGTTTTCAGCGAATGCATTCATAAATTGCTGGGCCAACTCTACCAGTATGTTTCAAAGACTGGTTTTGGTCCCAAAGGGCAGCACCAAGTCCAGCTGAGGTCCCTGAGGCATACTTGACAATCAGTTGTCTTGTGTGTGTGGACGGGGTGCATTTCCACCATATGTGGGGGTTTCTTCTCATTTTGATTAAAGGAGGGGCGTCTGCATTTGGAGTGCCACTCAAAAGTCTGCTTGGTATTGTATGAAACAGCACTCCTCTGTATGCTGTCTTTCCAGCTGAAAAGCTAAGAGGAATTCTGCCAGCAGGTAGTTCTTCCTTATTCCTGCCCCGCAACAGAGAATTTGCTATGACACTGGATTCTTGTTTCCATGCTCCAAAATTGAAGGATTTTCTGTCCCCAATCACATCTATCTTGTACCACATTTGAGATTCAGTACTGAGCCTGCTTCTGTAATGAGATAATCTTCTGGTTCGTCTAGAAATACGCTCGCCAATTTAGAGAGAAGGACACCAACGTTGTGTATGACCGTTCAGTGCCCTTTGACTCCCCCTGCCCACCTGAGGGCCTTTGCACCTGCTGTTTCCTCTGCCCAGCCTCTATCCATTTCTTTACTCTCCATCCATTTCCTCCTCCACCCCATTTGATGTATAGGTTTTTATTGTTCTCTGAAATGACCTGTTTTCTTGTCTGTCTTTCCCACCAGAATGTGGGTTTCCCGGGGGTAGAGGTTTTTGTTGTTTTGCTTGTGGCAGCTTTGTTGATTCCCACAATGATCCTGGCACAGAAGTGATGCTTAGTAACTAGAGATGAACAAGCATTCAGCCCTCATGCTGGGTGATGCTGGGGACCCAGGGCTGAACTGGGCCGAGGCCTGCCCCACTCCCAGGCTGGTGAAGGAAGGAGATCTGGACACGGATCATTCTTGGTCTGGTGGCCAGAGGAGTGACAGCTGAGATACGGGGGACGAGGAGGGCTGAGGCAGAGAGGGGAGGATGTGGAGAAGGCTCCCTGGTGAGGAGAACTTGCGGTGGCTGAGGACGAGCAGGAGTGTATCAGGTGGTGAATCATTCATTCACTCACTCATTCATTATTCATTTCCTGGGCCCTCCTGCCCTGGGAAATGCCAAGGACCCAGAGATGAGTCAGTCCTGAACCCTGTTCTCTGCAAGCTCCTACTCTGATGGGGGCGGTTGACAGGATGGTCACAATCCAGGGTGATCAAACTGTGGCGGAGGTAGATACAGAGGCTGCATAAGCCTCTAGGGGCTACTTGGCGCCCATTAAAGGGAAGAGAAGGGCACCCGGAATAAACAGGGGTCAGGTAGGTCCCTTTCATACAGGATGCTGGAGATACGAGCAGACCGGGCACAGCCTGGAATAATCTGGAGCCGGGTTGCATTGCACACTGTGTCCTAGTGTGGCAACCCAGTGAGCCCGATCCCACTGTAGTCCCCATTACAGATGAGGACACTGAGCCTTAGAGAGATTGAGTCACTCACCCAGGGAAGCAACCAGCTAGGGTCCACTGTGACCATGGGGTTCGGAGGGGACCAGCTGGAAGAGATGAGGCTGGAGATGTGCCCAAGGCAGGTTCTTCATGCAGGTGGCGCAGCTTGAGCGGCCTCGCCATTCTCTCACCCTGCCCCACCCTCCAGTGTGCAAAGCCAGTCATGGAGGGGTGGGGCAGGCCCCTGCAACTGAGCTACATGGGGTAAAAGTGAGGGGTTTGCAAAACGGGAAGAATGACCTTCTGTTTCCTTTCCCAGAATGGAACAGCTGAGGGGGCTCCTCTTATTATTTCTGGGGGTACAGCTGCTGCTTATGGGGGCATTCCTCTACCAGAACCACAACCGCCACAGCCTCGCCTCCTTCTTGCACATCCTGATACGGGACAGGCCAACGGTGGGAGAAGAGTTGCCCTTTTTGGTCTCAGTCTCCTCTGCAGGGACCTCTTCCCAGGATGTGTATGCCAACCTCAGCCAGATCCACCCTGTGGACGTTAGTGAAGAGCACCTGCCCAGCTGCCCCCTCATCTCACCCTACATCAGTAAGCTTGTGGGGGCGTCCTACACCCCCAACCCTGTGTCAGGCTTTGGGGAGCTAGCAGGACTCCCTGGGGAAGCAGAAGGCATGGGCCTGGTGGCTGGGGGTGATGGAGAGCATGTGCTGGTCATCTGTGACTGCATCATAATGAACCACCCCAGAAATTAGTGTCTCTAAACAGTCATCAACTCTCAACGTGTATCTGGGTTGGGAGTTGGGGAAGGGTCCCACTGGGCAGTCGTGGTCCATGTTTTTCACGCCGTTGCAGTGATATGTGGCTGGAGCTAAAACAGCAGTGGGTAGAAGCACCCCATTCTCTCCCCGCAATCTCAGAGGGTCCAAGTAGCCCCTCCAGTGGGCTCGTTTGGGCTTCCTCACAGCATGGCGGCCTGAGCACTTACACGGAAACCACAAGCTTCAGGCGCAAGTGTTCACATAAACCAGGCAGAAGCCATGATCTAGTCTCAAAAGCCATGTAGTGTCATTTCTGACATACCCCACTCGTTGAAACTGTCATAAAAGCCCACCCAATTTTAAGGGGCGGGGACATAGACTCACCTCTCCTTGGGAGGAGCATCAAAGTCACATTGTAAGAAGGGCATGTTAGGTCAGAGATACTGTGGTGGCGTCTTTGGAAAAAATACGGTCTGCCACGGAGAGGGGGAGGAGCCACAGCTGGGGCTGGGTGGGTGGGCGGTGGAGCCCTCAGTGAGAGGAACTGGAAGGAGCAGTCTGAGGTGTAGGGAGAGCGGGTGGCCTGAGAACCACCCCAGGAGAGACACCCTTAAAACAACAGGAAGTTTTCTCCCACAGCTCTGGAAGCCAGAAGTCCAAAATCAGGGTGTCGGCAGGGTTGATTCCTTCTGGATGCTCTGAGAGAGAAACCGTCCTACGCCTCTCTCCTAGCTTCTGGTGGTTGCTGGCAATCCTTGGCTTTCCTTGGCTTGTAGGCACGTCACTTTGATTTCTGCCTTGTCTTCACGTGATCTTCTTATAAGGACACCAGTCGTTGCATTTAGAGCCCACCCTCATCCAATACTTCTACATTCTCACCATCTACAGCTGCACAGACCCTGTTTCCAAATAAGGTCACACGCTGAAGTGCTAGTGGATGTGGTTTGGGGGGGGTGGACATGATTGAACCCAGTGCAGCTGGGTTGTGGGGTTTCTGGGGCAGATCCCTGACCATCCCCGGCGTCTGCCTCTCTCAGATGGCCCCTTGAGGGTGATGATCCCAGAGAACTTGACGATGGAGCAGGTGCTGGAAAAGAACCTGCGGGTGGAGCTGGGAGGCCAGTACCGGCCACCTGACTGCTGGACACGGCGCCACACGGCCGTTGTGGTGCCCTACTATGGGCAAGACCAGCACCTGCGGCACCTGCTCTTCCACCTGCACCCGTTCCTGCAGCGCCAGCAACTGCACTATGCCGTCTACGTGGTGAACCAGGTGCAGCCGGAATGGGGAGGGCCAGAGGCAAGAAGGCAGAGGGGTCTGAGCGCGGCTGTGGAGAGTTGAGGCTGAAATCGTCAGTCTCTGAGCTGACAGCATTTGGGCCAGAGAATATCCAGGGGGTGGGGGGCTGGGTTTATGAGGCAAGAAGAACTTGAACTGGGGGGAAATCAGAGCTGGGGCTGTAAGTTGGGTCTAGACTGGCTGAGTCTGGGATCGGCTCAAATGGCTGTCTGGAAGACTCAGGCCCGCTGGGTCTGGGCCTCCCTGAGACCAGGGCTGGCCAGGTTGGGCAATGAAGCTAAGCAGTAATTTAAAGCACTAGGTTTAGAGTCCTTTGGAGGCTTGTTTGACTCTCAGTGTTGCCCATTACAACCTGTGTGGTCAGAGTGCTGTGTGGTCAGAGTGTGGGACCGATCATCCATCCATCCATCCATCCACCCATCACATTGTCACTCAGTATAACTATGTATAAACTTGGGGAACTCTGTGCCACTCTTTTCTCATTCATGAGGCAGGGATGATAATAACCCCTCCATCATCGGGTTGTAGGAAGCATTCATTGAGTTGGTGACTAAAGCAATGAGGTCAAGGCCTGGCACATAGTAGGTACTCAGTAAGTGATAGTGCTAATGATGATGGTGATGATGGTTTTGCTGGTGATGATTAAAGTGCTGCTGGTGCCAGGGGTGAGGATGGTGATGGTGGTGAGGATGGTGATAGTGGTGAGGATGATGTTGACAGCAGTGATGGAGGCGAGGTGGTGAGG